>NW_017537510.1:47655-54701 GCF_001853355.1 Bactrocera latifrons | reverse complement strand
ACTCATTGACGCTACACGAAATTTAGGTAATAACGACTTAAATACTGTAATACCGAATGATATCAATAAAACAGGAGGTCTTCCTAATGTATTAAAAATATTCGYTGSAGCAAAAGTGATGTTAAGGTCGAATATTGACGTGAAAAGCGTGGAGTGCTTTGTGACATATTTTTCATACATCGAGCATTCCACGCTATTTTCTCAATAATCCAAGAATTTTTCCTTCATTATTATTGTTAGTTTATACAAAGAATTATTTTTCACTTTTTAGTTTGAAGCGTGTTTTTTAGTTTTTTTAAACTATATTTATTTTTAATCTAATAACCACTTAACCCGATAACCCGATAACCACCTTACCGTGAATAACCTAAGTGTTTATTTAAAAGTGGGCGTAAAATGTCATTTATGGCATACGCAAATACTCGTAATTTGGTTTGATTGGTAAATGTCAACTTGTCGCCTTCATGATATTGTATATGACGGTACTTCTGCAAACGAGAGAACAGTTTTTGTTTTTCTTCGAAATTAGGATGTTCCAGTCTGAATGGGTTCGTTTTTTGAATTGTGCATCATGCCCTAAGAAATTTGGAGTTAGTTAGTGTATTATTGTCCTGCTGGTTTAGTATATTGTCAGGTGTGTGTTGGAAGTGATTTTGTTTCGGTATTGTGTTGTGATTTATCAATGGATATTTGTTATTGTTAAGAGTCACCTCTTGCTTATGATAATTTATCACGGCCCCTGCCCGTGCTAATAACTTTCTTCCCAGCAAAATATCGTAATTCTCAGAAAAAGGGGCCGTAAAAATTCCTCCGGTGTTGGGAACAAAAAATTTCATGGTATGGTTATGCTTTTATTTACGATAAGTGGTCCGTTGCTGGTGTGAATCAGCCATGTTGTATTCTGAACTGGTGGATTGAATATGTTCTGGGATATCATGTTGATCGTGGAACCGGTGTCAATAAGGCACTTTGGGTTTGTGTTTTTATATTGTATTATTATATATTGAGGGCTTCCGGGGCTGGTAGCCGAAAATTTTCTGCTTGCTTTTTATCTGGTTCTGGTTTGCTGTTTTCTGTGTGGTCATAGTGTTCCGAATAACAACTCGAATAGTCATAAGTCGGATAGTAAAGTGATATTTTTTGCTGATAAGCAGCTTCCTCCTGATGTCTTAACTCTTCAATACTCATCCTACTCTGATCGCTATTGGATGGTCTTACTCGCCTAGTAGGTTGATTGGGTACAACAGAATTTGAATATGATGGATGTTGATTTTGGTATTGGAATTGTTGTCCAAAACAGTTCTGGTCAAATGTAGCTTGTTGTGTTTGATGGTTGTTGACTTGTTTGAGGATTATAATTTGGATGAGGTGTACATTTGGTTTAGTGTAGTTGGGAATTGGGTGTTAATATGATTGCTGATAAAATGGTGGCATTTGCCAAGTAGGGTATGATATTGGTGAATGATAAATTGGTTGGAAAGGTGTTGGATATTTTTGGGTGTTAAAATTGATTTGATTGGTGTTATGGTTTTGAAATTTTTTTGGCTTATCAGAAGAGTTTTGCTTATGAAAATTTGTATTTGAATTATTAGGTTGTTCATATATGCCTTTTTCTGTAAGAGATTTATAAGTGTTCGCAAATCTGGTATGTTATGATTGCTGATTATTAAATAAATGTGTGGGGGCAACTTATCTATTAGAGATTCTATGCTTGATTTAATTAATCTAAGGTATAATGTGTTTTCTTCAAATTTTTGTTCTAATTCAAGCTTAGGGGTTGGTATTTGCCTGCGGTTCTCTGCTTCCTCCAAAAATGCTTGTACATTGCCTTTGTATGGGGTGCTGCGAAATTCCTCCAGAAGGAGGTGGTTTGGGGTCTTGGGCTTGTAGTTGAGTTTTAGCTGTCGTCTGAGTTCTGCCTAAGTTCTCATGTCATTAACTCCAATGCAGCTCATAACATCTCCATTGACACCGCGCTCTGGTTGTCTCTACCAAGAGGGACTTGAGATGGTTTCCCTATCATCACTCTTTTCGATGGATTTCCGAATTTTCTAATTTGGCGTATAAACATCATGTTCTCCAATTCTTTACATTTTTTGGCGTTCTGTTGGCCTGCAGGTGTTTCATTACGTCCATTTACGAATTCCACCTTACTTTTTTGGCGAGGAACAGGAGCACCAATTTTCATCAAGATATTTGAATTTTTGCTCATGTTACAGCTTGCGCAGGCGGACGGAGAGACATACAGTCGCTCGGCTTTCAACCTTTCTCATCCTGATTGTTTCTATACATATAACCTTACTTTTATATCCGGGCCGACCAGTAAGGCGCTTTACTGACACTGAAGCGCGATCAATAGTACGGGAAGTAAAAACAAATCCAGCTTCAAGTGCTGTTCAAATATCAAAACCAGTAAGTGCCACTACAGTCAGGAGAACRTTGCACAACAGCAGTTTGCATGGATGAGTACTACACAAAATGCCCAATACATCAAAGGCGAATCAAAAGATGAACTTCTAATTTGCAAAAAAATATACAAATCAGGCTTCAAACTTATGGGAAAACATTTTTTATACGGACGAAAGCAAATTCGAAATTATGGAATCGGAAGAACCTCCTAAAATTTGGCGATCCAAAAATAAAGACTTTAATGATAAGCGTGTTACCAACACCGTAAAGCATGGTGGAGGATCGGTTATGGTCTGGGGCTGTATGGCAGCATCTGGTGTGGGGAATTTGGGAAAAACATTTTTTATACGGACGAAAGCTAATTCGAAATTATGAATGAATTATTCGATTTTTATAATATCTGATTTTATTGATATTAATCTGGCTTACTTTACTCCACATCGATGTGTATGTGAGGTAACTTAATGAAACCCTAGGGTATTTTATTAGTATGTGTTATCTGGCGTATTTTTAAATATTTACAGCGCTGTTAGATGTTTTAAGGGGAACCGTTATATGGAGAGTGAGCGAGGATATGACCATACTTCATCTAATTTTGCATTGCCGGTTAGGAAAAAATTGGTTTGTCCTGAGCGAATTTTGATATTGCACATTAAGTGATTTAGGGATGTGTCCGTTAAACGCCTTAGAGATCTAGGTCACGCCCATTTTCTTTTAAGYTTTTAACCCACAGGATGGGTATATGGCACTTTATTTAGTTTAATGCTATTTTGTAGATTTGACAGTGGTCCGATTATATCCATTTATGAATTTGTTCTTACTATTTTGACAAGGAACACACAAGTTTCATTAAGATGTCTTAATTTTTACTTAAGCTATTGCTTGCACAGGCGGGCAGACATACAGTCACTCGTATTGCAATTCGCCAAATCATCCTGATCATTTACATATATAACTAAGTGCAATACATTACTTACGATTAAGAGCAAGGTCTGCCATTCGTATGTAGGGCCATTAATAATATAACAAATGTACAATACTTGCAAAAATCAAAGCCAAAACCATTACTTACATTTTACAATTATCAAATGGACAAAGCTGATTTTGAATGCAACCGAAGATTTTATACTCTTGCAAATTGGAATTGAACAGTTTTTATTATTGGGATTTAAAAAGTTTTTGGTCTTAGAATGACACATACTAAAAACATTCTTCGTGCAAAGATTTATCCCGTTAAATTAATTGCTTCTTGATTTGTGTACTGGAAACTGAACGAATAAAGTGGAATCTAAAATTTTTTTATATGGAAAGTAAGCGTTGTTGTTGTTCGATTTCATCGATTTTTACAACATAACAATATCAAAACAATGCTASGTACTTTATTTATTGATTTATCGCGCTTTTAGTAGTTTTTGACAGTACCGTTATATGTGGAGTGAGCGGGGTTATCCTCCGATTTCATCCATTTTTACACTGCCGGTAGAAGTTTTTAGTCAGCAAATTGGGTCATAGTAACTAAAGTGGCTTAGGAGATATGTATGTTAAACTTGTTGGAATGCGGGGTCACTCCCCCTTTTCAAAAAAAAAAATTTCCACCGGTGCCCCTTAGTAGTGTGATCTGTACCGAATTACAGCTTTATATCTTAATTTAGTGCTTAGTTATGGCACTTTTTATGTTTTCGGTTAATGGCGATTTGTGGGCTTGGCAATGGATCGATTACTCCCACCTACGAACTCGAACTTTTTTTGTASTAAGGAAACCACATACCAAGTTTCATCGAGATATCTCAATTTTTAATCAAGTTACAGCTTGGCCGAACGGTCGGACAGGCATACAGACAGCCAACAGGATTTCAACTTTTCTCGTCTTCCTTTATATATATACGAGTATATATATATATATATTTATAACTCTATATCTATCTCGATTACTTTTAGGTGATACGTACAACCGTTAGGTGAAAAAACTATAATACTCTGTAGAAACTGGTTGCAGGAGTGTAAAAAGGAAAGATGAAGCGGCAGCTTGTGTGACTTCTTTCCTTCCTTGAATTTTTTTAGTTCTGGAAAACCTTTGACCTCTGATGTAGATATAAGGGAAAGCGATAAAGTAAGTGCTATTTAATCAAAGAAAAAATTCAATAAGCTCTGAAAGCTTAGAGAACTTTAACACTTTAGGACGCACCATTGAATTGACACGTTAATACTGTATCAATTTTGCACAAAACTATCTGACTTGGGGACTGATACATGAAGATATGTGTTCTGTTCTTTCGCAATAAAAATAAACCATTACCATGATATCAAGGATTCTCAAGAATAGAGCTGACCACTTGCCAGGAAATGTGGCCACTGGCAATTTTGTGGACCCTTAACACTTACATACGGTTTCATATAAAAATCGAAATCCAAAAATCATACGCTGCTTGTAACGTTCCGAAATCGAAGAAAACATTTTTGATATATTTATGCAGACACGAAAATAATGGCGGCAAAACTGAAAGTTTACAAAGAAAAACCAAGGAGGCAAAACAAAAAAAAAGAACACGAAAGTTTCTGCGTTAAAAACAAGGTCTCAGTGTACATTCGTGTGTTGGATGCAATCGGGGAAGATTTGAAGACGTACTTTACTAGAGAAGGGTGGATTTCAACTGAGTTTGCTACTTTCAGAAAATTTATGTATGTGCTTTGAAAACCGAAGAAATGGAAAGTCGTATTGACTGCTTGATAGATAGATTCAAAAGCCTTTTTGATAATGACAACGTCATGCGACGTTTGAAGCTCAAAAGTGAACACGCCAGTGCCATTATGGGTACAACCAGAAGTCAAAAGACAATACGAAACGTTGAAGAATGGCGATGTAGATATTTACACCATAATTCTTTTTTCGCATATTCTGCACATTTATTGTGACGAATTCGTGCTCTCAACCTTTTTTTTTTTTTTTTTTTTTTTTTTTTTTTTTTTTTTTTTTTGACACACCGCTTGAGGACGAACATTATTTTAGAAAGATTGATAGTCCTGACATTGCATCGCACGCATCATGACATTGAAGTCATTTTAGAACAATTTATCGAAATATTTCTCTATGAGTCACACAGGAAGTCATTGCAAGCAATGGGTCTTTATTTTTCACAACCGACCGGCAGGATTTTTTTTTAAGTACAGTTCAAACAGTTCAAAATTCGTACCCATATGCAGCAAAAAATTTAATATTAATCCTTAGCTAAAGACAATCATACCACTTATAGATAGCAGTTAGTCAAATATTTTGTGACAAAATTATTCACTCACCGCTAAGTATGATAAGTGCAACAAAAGCTGATAAAAGATAAAAGCGACACCACTTCTGTACCTGACGGCAATGACCGCAATAAACGAAAGAAACCTTAGTGCTAAATGGTAAACTTTTTCAAGCTAGTTCTGAATGGAATTCCAAAATACAAGAAAGGTGCCCACATTTTGGGGGCACTAAAAAAAGTAATTTATATTATTCCGAGAGAGTGGAAATATAATAAAATATTGTGCTCTACGTTAATTAATTTATAAAGTATTTTATCATTTCATTTTAATCTTCATTTACATACTTTTCATTACACTTCATTTCTTCTGAATTGTAAAAATTTTTATTTTCTACGTTAAGTAAAAACACATATACACATGTTACCAATCCAATATTTTTCGCGCATCAATAAATGATATACTATTTTCAGTATAAAATTGAGAGAACCACATTCTAAATTTTTTTATGGCAATATCTTCTTTAACTAATATTGGTGTGTTCCGAAATACTTTGTGGTTCCAGATAAACATGTCTCTTTCAAACTATAAATAAATTAAAAAAGAGTTTTAATGATCATCAATATAACGGAAAATAAATAAATATGTATATATTACCATAACACTTTCAGCGAAAATCATTAACTTTACCATAGGTCCGAGACCCCGTCGTGCGTAGAACCTATGAGACACTTTTTGTACAAGTGGTTCAATCGGTGTTACAGTTTGCAGAATGTCAATATGTCCCAAAATCGACGATTTTATATCCAAGTGTACAAATGAAGGACCAACCTACAAAAAATATTGAAGTTTCATAATTTGTTTAAACTTTCCAGCCCAATTTGATTCAAAGGGGTCAAATAGTTGCTGAGGTATAAAATTGTGGTGACCTTCTGAACCGATTTGAATAAATTGTAGCACACTCTGCAGTTTGATCCAACTTAAAAGATAGGTAAATTTGTACCTCAATTTATAGTTGGGCAAATACGGACCGATATTTCAACTCAAATTAAATTGTGCCTTCAAACTGTCATTACTAACGGCCAATAGATGTAGGTATTGCGTGCATCTGCTTATTATAGACCTGACTGACGAGCAAAATTAATGCCCCTTAAGCAACGCTAATGCGCATTGAAATTYTTTTATTATAGTCCTGATAGACAAGCCAAATTAATGCACCTTAAACAACGCTAATGTGCATTGAAATTTCATGGTGACAGACGGCAGACTTGTGCATTTAGACAGATGATAGTGAAATTTGTTTATTTATTTAAAAAAAAGAGAAATAAAAATTAATAAAATAAATTACACTGGTCAACAAATTTGTTTATTTATTTAAAAAAAAGGGAAATAAAAAT
>NW_017537510.1:40484-47545 GCF_001853355.1 Bactrocera latifrons | reverse complement strand
TTCATGGTGACAGACGGCAGACTTGTGCATTTAGACAGATGATAGTGAAATTTGTTTATTTATTTAAAAAAAAGGGAAATAAAAATTAATAAAATAAATTACACTGGTCAAGAAATTTGTAATTTTTTTGTCATATGAAAATTCATATCAAATTTTTAATATACCAGGGCCACCAAATAATAATATATCAATG
This sequence comes from Bactrocera latifrons, assembly GCF_001853355.1. Classification (NCBI taxonomy): domain Eukaryota; kingdom Metazoa; phylum Arthropoda; class Insecta; order Diptera; family Tephritidae; genus Bactrocera; species Bactrocera latifrons. The sequence continues at coordinate 47,352 of NW_017537510.1, read as the reverse complement.
AAAAAAAATGTACACATCATAATTTCTTGTGACATCAAAACATATATTTCCTAAAAAGTATAAAATTCAGCCGCACTTACAGAATTATTTCCTAATATCTAATAGATACTTATGATTTTCTTGGATATTTGGCTTCCGATAGGTCCCTTTTAAGTCTCCAACAATAGTCTGCTAGCATTCCTGGACTCCATTTCCCTTGCTTACGCTTATCCATTAAAGAAATGTCTTGATGGAACCTCTCACCTTGTTCGTCCCTCATAGCACTCAAATTTGCCGGAAAGAAATCCAGATTAGAGTCCAGCATATGTATTTTCAAGGACATATTACACCCCCATGATATCATAAGTTCATTTATTAAATCTTTGTAATTTTCGGCTTTATGGTTACCTAGAAAATTTTGAACAACATTCACAAAAAATTTCCAGGCGAGTTTTTCCTGATCATTCAGTTTTTCTTCAAAGCTCTTATCATTCATCAATTGCCGTATTTGTGGGCCTACAAATATTCCTTCTTTGATTTTCGCCCCGCTGAGTTTATGTTTATTTAGGGCCTGAAGTTAGTGATTCACGCTTGAACCACACTTTCTTTGTACAGTGACTTTTTGTCTCTACTATCCCATTCACAAATAAAACATACATAACAAAAATTGTCCGGGTTGTTCAAACACTTTCGTGGCATATTTACGATCTAACTAATGTGAAAAAATTTAATTTAGCAAACAAAATAGTTACACAGTCGACTAAATGCAGTTATGTAAACGAATAAACGTATATGAGGTTATAAATGAATATTTAGCTGTCATAAGAAAACTGAATGTGATAGAAACAAAATTGTTTTATACTTTTAATGAGGGTACACCAACAAAAATAAAAATCATAACAAAGTTCATGTGACAAAAACAGTGTTTACCAGAAAATTTCCCCGAGCAAAGAAAATAATGACTTCGATCATAGCTGGAGCATTAATCGGGCTGTTTTTAAAGTTAGACCACAAGATCAAATCTTAATTCCGTGGATTCTTGTTCCGGCAATAACGCCTTCATTACAATATTTTCACTGTATTGAAAAGTTTTCTGTAATATAATTTAAGAGTATGGTAATACCTGTTTAGCTTTTATGTCTACTTTAAACATCTTATATTTGAGAAACATCTGGAGATAATGTGTTAGCTGTAGTACTGCGACATGGCTTTTTGGTAATGGTGAAGTACTCCAACTGGAAATAGGAAACATGAAAAATATAACATGTAGTTTGAATAATCATATTACTGTTATATAGAAGTACATAGTTTTCGATATATGTATGTATATTGGCACATATTCAATATTGTTTACCACATTTTTGAAATAATAACAGTTTCATAGAGCATGCATGAATTCCTGATCCTAACAGAAGTGAGATTATAATAACACGGGGTACGCCGAATCGAAATTTTTTTGTAGTGTAATTATTTTTTATGTTCTTGTAGAGTTTAATCTCCATAAAAATTTGTCTGTCGATTTTTACTACGAAAAAAAAAAATAACAAAGGGTTTTTATGTAGTTTTGTGTTTTCAATGGAATTACGGCTGAAAACAAACAAAATTGTTTTAATCGCACAAAGCTTTCAGTGAAGGTTTTTCTTTGCTAATGACATCAAAAGCAGTCAAGAAAACAGTGCTTGAAACCCGTCGTGTTGGCATCAGAGAGATGTCAATTAGCCTTACTGTAAACTTTGTGTTTTTCTTATCGTGTACTTCACATTGGAAATATTTCCTATATTCGAAACTGTTAAGTAACGTAAATGTATTTTTTTTTTATATGAAATCATAAAATTCGTTTACAAAGCCGTTGAGAGGGAACAAACTTTCATTGAAATGTAAGTATATTTTATTAACATTTTTCGTAATCTAAAAAACTGTTTTTATGAAATATTAATAAGGCCCAGTAAAAATACAGTGGCGGACAAAAAACGGGACAATTAGTTGAAGTGACTTCAAATCGATGTAGTGTTAACAAATCAAACTTTATTATACAAGTACATATGTGTTTATTTTAGTAAGTACACTATTCAGCTACAATAAAACGCTGTTAATTATATTCCTGAGTATAAAAACGGCTGCAAATAAAATGAAATGTGGAAAAAGTCCAAAACTGACTGAAGTTGATAAAGCCACAATTTTGGCTTGGCGATAGCCAAACTTGAGTATACGTGAAATTATTGGTAAAATAAATTTTAACAAAATAAATGTCAGTGCTTTCTACTACTAACAATGACCACCATATTAAGTGAATTAGTTTTCAGAAAAGATTTAAAACAGCTGAAGACATCAGGAGCAAAATTCAGGAATTAAATGGAACCGAAATCAGTACGCGAACAGTACGACGGCGCCTCCAAGAAGACGGACTAACTTCCTGTCGGCCTGCCAAAAAACCACTATTAACGGTAAAAACGCAACAAAAACGCCTCCAATGGGCGACACTTCACAAAATCTGGACCAAAGAAAATTGGAGAAAAGTCATATTTTCAGATGCGTCCATAATTAACATCTTCGGTTCAGACTGAATGTCGTACGTTCGCAGAAGTGTTGGTGAACGTTTCAGTAATGAGTGTGTCAAACGTACCGTCAGGTAGGGGGGGAGCCGGATGATCTCGGGGTGTTTTTCCTCATGGTGTTGCACATTTGGCCTTGATAGATGGAAATATTAACGCCATTAAATACCAACAGATCTTAAAGGAGAACCTGGTCTCTTCAATACAAGAAAACTTTTCCTATATGGACAATATAATTTTTCAGGATGATTTTGGGCCATATTTAACAGAATTTGTTTTATCACTGGACTGGTCTGGTAACAGTCCTGATATAAACCCCATAGAAAACCTTTGTCACATCATGAAAGCGCGGATAACCAAGAAGATACTGAGAACTTTGTCAGAACTTGAACGAATAATTGAAGACATTTGGAATAACGGATTACCGGCACAAATTTTACTGTCGTTAGTTGATTCCATGCCCGAACGAATAAAAACAGTGATAAAAAACAAAGGAGGCGCCACGAAGTATTAAATCAAGACATTTTGCTGTCTCTATTATTATTACTAATTTAATAAAAAGTAACATATAGAAATTGAAATGTCGGAAATATTTTATTTCGGCTTCAAATAAAAAATGGAAATTTTTATTTTGAACTAAGTAATTTATTTTTATTTCGAGTACTTATATGAACCAAGTTCCATAAAACTTTTTTTTATGTATGTCCACATTTTTAAATAATCAAACATTTCTAAGGTGTCCTCTTTTTTTTGTCCGCTACTGTAGTGGGTGCGTTCAAAAGTAAAAAAAGCGCCATATAGCGACTGGTGCCTTAGAATCTGCTATCTTTATCGATTGTCCACAGATAATTTCAYGACATTTCATCGATTAGAAATTAAGTTATTGCATTATCTGTGCGAAAATGAACTTCGTTGCGTTTGTTGCACGATAATGCGACGTTTTTTCCATCGACGCTTGTGACCAATTATTTGACCAAAAATCACATTTTAACCATTAACTTCTCCCCGTATTCACATAATATGGCACCGTGCGACTTCTTCCTTTTCGGAAAAATGCATTTGCCCCTGAAAGGAAAACGTTATGCAGTAGTAAAGGCCATCCAAAGAGCTTGCATACTGGCGGTCATACCGGCCAACGAGCTAAAGCACTCGTTCGACATGCTTTTTGACCGTGCAAAAAGATGTATTGAAGCAGAAGGAGACTATTCTGAATAAAATAAATTGATTTTGCCGAAAAAACCATTTGTTCGGTATTTGTTTTAAAGTCCCGTTTACTTTGGAATACTATATCGGAAAATCCGAACATAAGAAACGGATTTCRGAAGGAGAATAATTGAAAATGATTGTCAATTTATGGTCTTAATGATCTTTAATTTTAGCTGTTTTAATCCTTGATTCTTTACACTTAATTTTTTTTTAACAGGTTTGGAAAGATCAGAAAAGATATGTCCGGAAAAAGGCTGTCCAGAATGCGAAATATAAAAATGACCGGCGAAGACGATGTAAAGAGTATGCATTTTCTTTTCTGTATCAAACCATTTTATATTTAAAAGTGACAATACGGATATAATGCGGGAAAGGTGTAGATGGTTTTTGGCTTGCAAGCTAGCTCATCTTACACAATTGATAGCAACCGGTGTGAAACAAGTAAGAATGAAAACGTGATGTAGGCCAAAAACCAGACCAGACGACCAAAGTTTTTTGAATAGTTGCTTTGATGGCGAAAGTCTCATTGAAATACCAACGGAACGGCCAAGGCCTAACGGCGAGCACAGAATAAAACTAATACTTCTGAACGACTGAGTATGGAACTGCAAATACAAAAAGAAATACTTATGTGCTAACCTAAATAAGAGTATGCAAATAAGGAGTGAACATTACAAAAAAATAGAAAAATATTTAAGGAATTTTCAAAGAAATCAAGATAATTTATTAACAGAAACAAAACGTCAGAATGCAAAAGTTGAAGCCTAAGAAAACTAGAAGTAGAAAATAAACTAGATTAGGCATTAACTAGTAATGTTGACTGATGAATATACATCTCTTCGCTGTTTTCAGTTTTTCTTTTTCTATAATAAACGAATTTTATTTCATTTATTTAAACAATTTTATTTAAATTTTATTGAAATGAAAATGTTAATTAAATAAAATTAAGTATATTTTTTCTTAAAGAAAGAACAATATAATTTATTGAATGAAACTATTGTTTCAACAAATACAATGAAAAAGATTTATATTTAAATTAATGAAGCACGTTTTGAAATTTAAAATCAATTCACAAAATATGTGTCGCTAAATCAAAACAAAAGCATCTGTGATGTGACGAAGTTCAAACAGTTTAATCGAAATTCGAACAAAAGTCTTCGTTCACGCGAAATTTGCGATATGAATTTTTCGTTCGTGTGGAAATAAATAATATTTAATACTCGTATACATATATATATATATAGTATTATATTATATTATTATATATATATTAGTATTATATAACTAAAGTGCTTAATAACATAATTTTACGCAAGTGTTATTAAAAAAACTATTTTTATATATGTAATATTATAAAATAAAACTAAGGTGTAAGGAGTCCTGTGTAGAAGTTCACGCAAGTAAGGAAAGTTCTCTGATCGAGCGTTAATGAAAGATTACATTTACCTGTAATGCCAGGGTAGTCAAAGAAGGTATCTTTAGCACATCCCCAAATGTGTAGAGGCTGATCGACTTCGCCGGGCCCGAAATGTGGTAGTACTAGATTCCAGCATAGAAAAATACCTGGCTTTCTTCGGACCGAAACACCACCAACCAGATCGATCATGTTGTGATAGATAGAAGACACGTCTCCAGTGTTCTAGACATGCGTACGTTCCGAGGTCCTAACATCGACTCGGACCACTATAGGTATTGTTGTAGCCAAGATTCCCACCCGCCTCTGTACAGCACAGAATGCACGTTAACAAACCCAAGAAAGGTTCGACGTCGAGAAGCCGCTGTCACAACAGGAAGCCGAACGATTTTTTCCTCGGGTTGCACTCCTGCTCTCTGAGAGTACTCGTCAACGAACTCGGTGTAAGGGGACTGTGGGACGGCATTTCAGAGTTCTTACGTACAGCTGCAACCGAAACCAAAATTAGAGCTGGTATGATGAGGAGTGCCGTGTCGTAGCGCAGAGAAAACAGACTGCCTACCTCGCAACGTTACCATCAACCAAAACACGTGAGAGATGGGATAGATACCGAGAGTTGAGAGCGAGACATTTGTAGACAGAAAAAGAAAGAGGCCAAAACTAGTGAGTATAAAGGGTTTGAAAAGCTGGCCACGGGGTAATGCTCGAAAATTCTACGAAAAAMGTGCGGCGGCTTACAGAAGGTTATCACCCAAAGGTGACAGAGTGACCGATGCACATAGCACACTAAAATTATAAAGGGAATACCTCTCCAACCTGCTGAACGGGAGTGAAAGTACAATGCCAGGAGGAGGCGAACCCGATTCCCCAATCGATGACGATGGAGCAGAAGTTCCATTGCCGGACCATGCAGAAGCTCGAATAGCAATTACCCGCCTGACGAACAACAAAGCGGGGGGACCGATGGATTGCCGACCGAGCTATTCAAACACGGCGGCGAAGAACTAATAAGGTGCATGCATTAAATTCTTTGTAAAATATGATCGGACGAAAGCATGCCCAACGATTATAATTTATGTTTGCTCTATCCAATCTACCAAAACTAAAATCCCACAAACTGCACTAACTACCATGAGATAAGCCTCTTCAACATCGCGGGTAAAGTTTTACCGAGCATATTGAAAGAAAAGAGCCCACGGTCAACAAATTGATTGGACCATATCAGTGTGGCTTTAGATCTGGCAAATCAACGACGGACCAGATGTTCACCATGCGCCAAATTTTGGGAAGACCCATGAAAGGAGAATAGACATATACCACCTCTTATACCGGTCAGGATCAAGAAGGACCTCTCCGAGCCGTTCGATACTAAACGAGGTTTCAGACAAGGCGACTTCCTATCGTGCGACTTCTTCAATCAACTGCTGGAGAAAATAATTCGAGCTGCAGAACTTAATCGAGCAGGTACAATAGTTTATACGTCGGTGATATTGATATCAGTGGCCTCAACACACGCGTTGTTAGTTCTGCTTTCTCCAGACTGGACAAGGAAGCTGGCTAAATGAGCTTCTGACCACCCTCATAATAGAACAAAACTAAATCATACACATCATACTCAACACACCTGCACCATATACACCACACACACGAGGACACCGAACAAAATTAACAAAAGGGACTGACGGACGGAGCCGAGTCTTCTTTATTTTCTGTCCGT
>NW_017537510.1:33278-39569 GCF_001853355.1 Bactrocera latifrons | reverse complement strand
CTCTTTAGCAACTTTGTTGTGAAATACTGTGAAGAATTGTGGAAAAAATCTTGCAAAAGCAATGGTGAAAAGTGAAAACACCGTTGTTGACAAAAACGTAAAAAAAATATATATTTATATATATGTATATATACATAAAATTTCATATTTCACTCTAATTCGATACTGCACTCGATTCAAGATAATCCTGAATCGGTATTAGAAATTAAAAAACAAAAAATATTGACAACTTGTGGACACGTCTCTAAGCGCCATATGACGCAATCGTCGTAGAATCGTCGTCTGAATCGTCGTAGAATCTGACGACTCAGATCTACCAGAAAATTTTAAATCCTCGGCTTGCTCAAAATACGAAAATTGCTTAGAACAATTCAAAGAGACAAAAGCCATGATCTCTGATCAACTAAAACTAATCAAATCAATTGCACCTACTACACAACCGGGAGTAGAGCTGCCACAAAGACAAGCTCAAGTGGTAAGTTCAGGCATTCACCTTAAAGTGCCAGCATGCGACACAGGTATATTTCATGGTGGTTATGTGCGTCCTTCCAGGACATGTTTACAGCTGTGTACATAAACCATCCTATATTATCACAAGCGCAGAAATTGCATCACCTCAGATACAAAACCAAAGGTCAAGCAAGCGGTTCGAAAACTTCAACTTTTCTTGGGAAGCTCTGAAAGCATGTTACGAAAACGAGAGAATATTGATCGACAAACAAGTGATGATATTATTGATATTAATGAACTTACCAAAGATTCAGAAAGAACAAGTCAAGAATTCATAACGTTACAATGTACTGTTTTAAATTGTTTATCGGTTTTATCGAAACAGAATATTCCTATAAAAAAATTGTGACCCCATTCTAAATATATGAACAGCTGCATTACCATTAATTGTTTCTTTTGTGGGAGCAATCGCTCTCATCGCTAAGAAAATGCCCAAGGTGGCAGCAAATGAAAAAATTTCTTACCACCCAATAAGAAATTACAGAAATGTAGATAAAAAACAAGTGAGAACGAAAAACGTTCAAAACGACCTCAATAGAAGCTTCAATAGACCCCAGGCAAGTAACCACAATAATTTAAATAGAAGATTTTTTAAAAATCAAACGTTCACATCCAAACAATATAAACAAACGTCATGCGAACTTTGTAGAGGAGGTCACAAGCTCAAATTGTGCGAAAAATTAAAAAAAAGAAAATTAATATTAGCGATCGAAACAATTTTCTAAAAACGACAAAACTATGTACCAACTGTTTGTCATATTAGCAAACGCTTAAAGATTGCGAAAGCAAATTTATTTGCGTTTACTGCCATAAAAGACATCATTCAATGTTACATATAACAAATTATTCCAGCTCACTCCCAAATAGGGGAAACGTAAAAGAGCAACAAGTTTAGTTGCAACAACAAATTCTGCTGCTCAAAAGCGTTAAAAACCCAAACGCTACATAGCGAAAAACACAGTAGGGTACTACTACCCACAGCAGTTGTCWCCATCGAACACCGACGAGAATTGTTTAAGCTCAGAGCCTTAATAGACCAAGGATCAGAACGATCATTTATAGGGTCTAGGGCACAAATAGGCTACAGTTGCCACTGGCCAGTTTTTAAATCACGGGAACGGGCGGAAGAGTTGTTCAAAACTCAAATAAAATCTGCCCTATTACCCTCTTTTCCCCAAAGCGGATAAGCTCATACAARCAGAAGCTATTGTCTTACCGCAATTAACCAATATATTACCCAGCTATCATAGAAATAGCAAGCATTAGCAAAAGGTTTCACATCTAACGCTAGCCCAAACTGCAACAAGCCCGCTCAAATAGATCTTCTATTAGGCAGCACAACATAGATAATACTCGTAGGTATTGAGAAAATCACAAATAGGCACACTTTTGGCGCAAAATACCATTTTCGGATGCGTCCTAAGTGGACTAGTTGCGGAATCTGTTACAACAATGAGAACTAAAGTTGAGGAAATCTCAAATGAGTACCTCAATTCACAATTGAAAAAAATKTTGGGAATTAGAAGAACTTCCGCCTATATCAGTCACAACCCCTGAAGATCAGCATTGTGAAGACTTTTACAAAGCCACAACTACTAGATCAAAAAATCATTCATTCTCGCACCTCTGCAATACAGCAGCCTCTAAGTTGGAAAGAAACCTACTTAAAAAAGTGACTTCAAATCAGATTATGATTGTGTGTTAGAAGAATATCTCCATTTAGATCATATGGAGGAAGTAAGCCCAGGTGAGAAAATCGTCAACGGTCCCACACTCCAAACAGATTTCATGCTTCTGATATTAAATTGACGTATATTCAAATACGTATTCAATGGGGACGTTGAAAAAATGTATCGGCAAATTGTCGTACATAAAGACAACCACGATTTTCAACGTATTATGGACCAGTCCTCTATTTCAAATGAAAAACAGTTACCTTTAGCGTTATAGTGCACAGTTAGCCATTCGAATAATCCACGAATTGGCAGACAACACAAAGTCAAACGTATATAGACGTTATTCTGTCTGGAAGTCATACTCTTCCACAAGTATACGAGCCCTTATCACAGGTAATAAAAGTCCTCAAATCCGCATGGTTTCCATTAAAAAAGATTACGGCAAATCACCCAAATATACTCAAAAATATTCGAAACGAAAATTTGTTGGACACCAATTTCCTTATATTCGAAAAGGAAAGTACAATAAAAACTCTAGGCATCCAATGGAATGTGATATCAGACCAGTTCTCATACACGACAGAGTCCATATCCGCATTATCAGCCATCACAAAAAGACAGATTCTTAATGCTATACGCCGAACATCGTCTCATGCAACATATGGTTCGATAGGAGTATTATATTATATCTCCTCTCTTAAGCCCAAAATCAAGAATTGCATCTTCACGTGCAAGATTTTCACTATGCACAAATAGAAGAACGCAGATTATGGCAGCACTTCCACCTGAACGCTGCAATTTCGCTCTGCCTTTCACCACAGCAAGCGTTGATTTTGCTGGGCTTTTCCAGGTAAATGCGTCTATGTTAAGGTCTCCTACTCTCATGAAGGGCTTCGTGGCTGTCTCTGTCTTTACGCCCCTAAAGGTATCAATTGGCAATTTATACCCCCAAGCGCCCCTCATATGGGGGTTTATGGGAATCAGCTGTAAAAAGCTTCAAATCCCATTTCAAACAGATAGGTGGAAATTATAAATTCAATTACGAAAAGTTCMTGACGTTATAAAATCGATTTGAAGCCGTTCTCAATTCACGGCCACTCACAGTACTCTCGCAAGACACCACAGGTTTCACTGCCTTAACTCCAGAGCATATTCTAAAAGGAACACCCATACTGGCCATTCCTGAGCCAGACTTGGAGTCGCTATMCCTATTAAATCGATGGGAAAGAATTAGAATTCTCCATCATGATTTCAGCCGCCGATGGAAGGACTAGTACACAAAAGATATTGTTGGAAGACTCCTAACCAAGCGCCTAAACTTGGAGACTGTGTCCTCATTCATGATGATTTTCTACCCCCTACCTAGTGACGATTTGGCCGCATGGAAAACAGTCATAACTTTGAAGTCGTAGATAATTTCGTCTATCTTGGAACCAGTATAAACACCACCACCAGTACTCGCCGGGAGAAGCAGAGGAGGCGGAGAAGCACCTGGCTTCGATTGGAATATCCAATTAGCGACACGGACATCAATAAAGTAGAAGAAGTAGTAAAGCCGAGAGTATTAAAAAAAAAAAATGCTAAATTTCGATAGTAACATTCTAACACCAACATTTTTATAATATGTTGATAAAGCAACTTTATTTCAAAAGTGTGACGAATTTCAAACAAAATATTCAGATATAATAGGCCCTATTTTTTCACTTCATCTTATTAAGATTTACCATCTAGTTTTACCTCAAGTAACTCTAGCATGGACCAGTTATGTTAGGAAATAATGAATAAAATATATAACGGAAGTTTTTATAGCAATGATATTATTTTTTACAATTCCTGTCACTACTGCAGCAGCTGAAAGTTCATTTAGCAAATTTAGAATGATAAAAAAATGTAAAAAATTATACGGATCAAACTCGACGCCGACATTTATCGCTAATAGTAATTAAAAACAAAACCGCATCAAGCCTGGATTTAAACAAAGTTATTCACATTTAAAACTAAAGCTAGGAAAAAATTGTAAATATAATTTTTATTTATTATTATTTAGTCAGGTAGGGCCGACTTTTATACAGAGCTTGTCCGGAAAATCAGTCATATGATTTTCTTCCGCCGCGACTGTACTTCGAAACGTGCGCGCAGCGACTGGATTCGATAGAGGGCGCTCCGGCTAACGAACGAGCGGGGACAAATATTTTCGCGCGTTGTGTTTCTGTGAGTTTTGCAAGCCGAAAATGTAGACCTGGGAGACCTGCGACTTCGACAAACACAGCCAATGTGACTAGTATGCGCAAAGTTTTGAACTCAGACCGTCGCCTAAGTATTCATTAAATTGCCAGATGTTAAATTTATCAAAATCTCAGTGATTAAATTTGTACCCAGTACATCTTTATTTTTGTTTCTACTAAATGGTTATCCCGCACAAGTAAAATAAAAATCTCCGTTTCGCTGAAGTTTCTAATTTATAAATTTATTTAGCACAAAAATATTTTACTTTGTACAAATATTGTTTACTTAGTATTAAGAGTTTTAATTATTTAAGTAATTGACTTAAACGTATGTATGCAGATAGCGCGACAGATCGCTGTTGCCGAAACTAACTATAGCGGGCGGGACGGGTATTGTTGACGGAGATTTATGTTGAGTGTTTAAATATATCGATGTATAAAGTATCGAAAATGATGATGTGCGCAGTGTGTCGAACGAATAGTGACGAAAAGTGTCGACGCGGCGCACTGAAGAAGCGCATGTTGATGCGCGGCTTGTGTAGATCGAATTGTGTGTTCTATCCTGCTATCCATCCTTTTTGTTTAGTGGGTAGGGGCACAGGTGTGGTGAGTGGTATTGTACTGACATCAGCTGTGGTGAATTGCGCTGTTGCATTAGGATGCACCAGTTTTACCGAGTAGAGGGGGTTGATGCTTAACTTAATTTAAACACTCAGTTTCATTACATTGTGTCGAAGCACTTGAACACACGCAAGGTGTGCTCGAAGATGGTCCCAAAATTGCTCACTGACTACCAGAAATTATGCCKTTTTTGTGAACAGCTACCTAACTCAAGCCGGCATACCAACGCTTTCGTAGCCGCCCGACAATCCAGATGCTGCCCCCCCGGACTTTTTCTTGTTTCCTTACCTGAAAAGGCCGATGAAAATTAAGCATTTTGAGACAACATTGGGGAGCATGCACCCCGGTTCTCAAGGCTTTTCCAGAAAATGCCTTCCGTGACGCCTTCAATGCCTGGAAATCGCGCTGGCAGCAATGCATCGACGCAGAAGGAGCTTATTTTGAAACCCTTGACCGTACCCGATTTCGTTTTATTGGCCAAATATACACCAATTATGAATTGTAATTAATGTTGTTACTGTTTAATACTTTTACTACCTGTCCTGCTGTGCACTAAAAAAGCTTATCATTTTTAAATTATTTGTTTATTTCATACTTTTATTTGATAAAACCTTATCGGTGTGTACATTAGGGTGGGTCAATTCCGGACATTTTTCGATTCGGGATTTCTAATAGTGCGGAAAAGTTGCCTTAGTACTTCCTGATTCTCATGGCAAAATGTATAAACAAAAGTTATTTGCCACGTCATTTGCTACCGAAATGGTATATGTGATCATGGCAGTAGGACGAACCGTTCCCGAGATACGAGCGAAAATGCGGCGAGCCACAGCGCAAGGTGAAAATTGTTGCAGGTCTCAGCTAACCAACCAACCAACCATATGTCAGGCTTGTTTTAGTCTGAATCTGTGTCAAATTTATTGATAAAATCAGATTTTATACTAAACTTTGGCACTTGTTGCCTAGATTTTAGTGTAAAGCGTATAAAACGATCACGAGATTGGGGGCCAATAACTTTAGTAGATGCCTCTTTCACCAGTTTGACGGTTCTCTCGACTGCCACGGTGTAAGAGGGGAATTCACTAAATTTCCATACCTCTGCAGTGTCACCCGACAGACCTTTTATGAGTTCTTCGTTAGAAACTGAACAAAGAACTGGTGGAACAGTCAAGGTAATAGTCTTCCAGTTAATCATATCGTAATAATTATTAGCTTTAAAATTAAGCTTTGGCACTTTATTACATCTAACCCATCCATTTACA
>NW_017537510.1:25400-31650 GCF_001853355.1 Bactrocera latifrons | reverse complement strand
ATGGTATGTGGTGAGCATTTGTAAAACTCTGGTGTGTGAAGCTATCAGAATAGATGACTTTTTGAAAGTATTTTCATTCTTTTTTGCAACAATTTCTGTAACCTCTTACTCCTAGGTTCATAGTTGTCGAATCGGAGTCGCCCTATACGAAATCTTTCAAACTGATAACACAAAAGAACATCCTGGTAAGTAGGTAACTGGGACTCAGAGAGATTGTACGGATATATGCCACACAAGACATTTTTGTCTAACTTTAAATTTAGATACAGACATTTTGAGTTCTGTGTTCTGTTGAGAGAATACAAGTGATAGCACTCGGCGAAATCAACGACAAGAGTGAAGGCACTCGATGAAAAAATATTTATGTGGAGACCAGTCCGAACGTGTCGTATTTCGCAGGGTAATGAATGTAAGTGATAGAAATCGGCGAAATCACCGACAAGAGTAAAAGAACTCGATAAAAAAATATTTGTGTGGAGACCTATCCGAACGTGTCTTTTGGCGTAGGTGAATGGMTGTGAGTGATAGCACTCGGCGTAATCAACGTCAAGAAGTGTGGCCGCAAGCCGATTTTCACCTTGCGCTGTGGCGCGCCGCATTTTCGCTCGTATCTCGGAAACGATTCGTCCTATGGCCATGATCACATGTACCATTTCGGTAGCAAATGACGTGACAAATAAATGTTGTTTTATACATTTTGCCATGAAATGCGTATTTCAGGCGCTATGTAGACAATTTCACGATTTTAGGCCAATTTCCGAAATTTCAAACCGGAGTTGGGGTTGAAGATGCAACCGATCTCAAAACAAAAAGTTGCATTGGAATCAGGAAGTACTAAGGCAACTTTTCCGCACTATTAGAAATCCCGAATCGAAAAAAGTCCGGAATCACCCTAGTATTGGCCTGGCCTTTCGATATGCCAGCTTCATCAGCAAGGTCTCTAATTGTTTGTCAACTGTTTTTCAACACCAAATCTTTGATTTGTTCAACGTGAGCTTCGTCTTCGACACGTTCACGGCCGGCTTTGAACTCACTATACCACTTGTAAACATTTTTTTTAGACATAGCCTCATCACCAAAGGCTTTCTGCAMCATTCTCAACGCATCCGCAGCAGAAAATTAATTCCGTAAGCAAAATTTAATGCAAATTTTTTGCTGAAAAAAAAATTTCGACATCGCAAAAAACGAAAAACTCACTTTTAGTAGYTCACAAAACGACACGTATCTCAAACAGTAACGAATATTTTGACATGAAATTTGACGTAAATGTGACTGACAGTACCTATCAAAAAAATAATTCTCCAAATCCTTCGATGAGCGCAATTTTAATTCAAATGTCACCTAATTTTTTGGTTTGTCCAAAAAGGATTTGATGTTAAGAAAAAAAATTATTATTTCACTTTATACGTAGTGAAGTACATATCGGGTCGTTTGGTATAAAATCGACCGGAATTTCGAAAATCTTTATAATAGGTACATGCGAGCTATTCAAGTATTGACCAGATTTTATCCAGAAAATGAGTTTTACTCTATTTCAATAATATAATAAGCATTTTATATTTTCGGTCAGCTATAGGTCACTGATGACTTCAAATGCTATGGTTTGATTTTCTCATGGTCACTATTTGCACAATTTTTAATTCCCATCACTTCGTTGGTGCTTAATTTATATTCTGTAAAATAGAAAATTTATTATACTATTTATGTATATCTATGGAAGTAGGAGTCGTTTTTGTGCGATTTCGCACATTTTAGCAACCTGACATGAGGTACATGATTTCAACTAAAGGTGAGCGGCGCCACGCCCGTTACTCAATTTTATTACCAGCTCCCTCAAAAATCCAGCTCCTCTAAAGTATAGTATATATAGAGATTGGGAGAAATAAAACACGTGTTTGCTCTTCAGGATCCCAATTCAAAAGGGACGATAGGCATTTTTATCTTCTTTTACTAACCTAAAGCGAATACAAGTTAAAAGCGAATAGAATGCGCATGGTTGCATTTTTGAAATATAAATTTTATAAGCTTGTGGTGTTGCCACATATATATATACGAGTATATATATATATAAACATTTATATATGTATATAGATGTATAAATATAACTATATATCTATTTTGATTAGTTTTAGATATAACAAACATATGTACAACATTAGGTGAACAAAACTATACAACTCTATAGAAAAATGTTGCAAAATTACTTTGGTTAGGCTATAATGCGATAGTCGTACATCTCACAAATAAAAAAGTTTTTACGCCTCCACTAGATTTTGATCGGTAAGTTTGTGAGACAATGCCAAAGTCCGATCCAATCTGTTAACTGTAGGCTACGAGTAGCGCCACACTGCATAACGTACATAAGTAATATTGTAAAGCGACAACAGTTTCACCAATGGCTGATTAAGAAAGATACAGTTAAACCATAAAAACAGGTTACAAGTTGTAGGACCGTTGAAAGTTGTGTTGAAGAATTAGAAACATATTTTTATGTTATACATTTTTTTAGTTAAAAAGAAGTTTCATTTGTTCGGAGTAGAAAGTTATAAGTGTTTTAAAACGTTCYCGATCGGTAAAAATGTTACATTGCAGTCTGATTTTTTAAGTATCAAACTGTGTAAACTTCAAAAATGTATTTATTTATCATTCAACACTTACTCGGCCTCCCAGCGATGTTGCACATACTTAAATAATAAACTTTTGTTTGAAATTTCCGCATTCACAAGCAAGCACGTTTGGTGGACTGCAGAGAAGTGGGCGAAATCGGCGCCGTTTTCGGGTATTTCTGTAAAGAGACAATATGCAATTATAACTATGTTCACCATGTTGCGAGAGTATGTAAAGGTTGTAACTACAAATTTACTGTAACATATAGATTGTTATTGTTGATTCCTGTGTTAAAAGATTTCACCTCATTTGTACACCAATTTCTATGATGTTTGTCACTGCCCAAAAATTGATTAATGAAAAATAACAATTCTTTTTTTTTTAATTTAAGTTTACATTTAGTTTTTACACTCCTAATGCACTACTAGTAATTCATAATTTTCGACAGTAAATCTAACGCCGAATGTAGTTTTAAGTACTAAAATAAAACTAAATATAAAAGCACCTTGTACTTAAAAACCGAAGGCAATAAAAGAAAAAATGCACAGAGTCTTTAATGTACTCTGCACACGTGGAGCAATTCCGGCTAGTGTTGTGAGGGAATCTGTACAGGTAGCTATGAAGCACGCGAATTGTATGTTTTATGAAAGGAGAAATCATAGGTTTTTTTATATTTTTAAAAATTAAATTGTATGTCTTTATTCTTTCAAGTTGGTCTTAAGACCAATTTTACAATAATTTCGTTCTTAAAATGAAACCTTCAATATTGATTAAAATAAGCAAATGTAAACAAAATTATATATGTAATCTTTTAATAATTTTCCAAGTACTAAATTCGGTGCATAGACATTTATGTGGCTTAAATACTTTTTTAATATTCCTACAAAAGTGGACATTACTTTGACTTTTGCTTATAAAAGTATTAATTTTGCTTTCATGTATTTTTCATAAATTTAAGTTCAGTGACATGAAATTTGAGCAACAATGTTGTTTACATTGCAAGTATCGTTGGTTAATTTTTATGAAGCAACGACACTTGCATTTTCGTTATACATATTTATGTGAGTGTCAATTTAAATCAAAACAACAAATAAGTAAATGTTTTACACAGTAATGTTGTTGGGTTGATTTAAGTATTTTCTTATGTTTGTGGAACTATGTACGTAACTCCTCCACCCCTAGACGAAGGATTCTCCTGAATTCTTTCTTTCTTTCTTTTAAAAGATTGCACATTAATATTATTGCAAAGAGTATTACTATTAATATTACCACTGTTGGTACACTATACGTTACAACTTTATATTTGTATTTTATTTCTTCTATTTCTTTTAGATTGTGTGTCGACGTTAATTTTAATTCTTCTAAAGTTAGAGTGGCATTAAAAGTAATATTGTTGGATTGTGAATATAATTTTTGAACAGTTGTTGTTGTTATAATAGTTTTTTAGTTCCTTTTTGTCCACTTCACCAAAAAGCAATAAATACCGAAAGAAAAAAAGGTTTAAAGTTCGTTGTGGATGGGTGTACCAACAGAGGGTTTATTTAAAAAGAATTGAAAATATTCGGAAATACACGGTTTTAGAGGTGAGATTCTCTTTAATAACGCGGTTGGTTTCGCAAGAGGATGACGGCGGATAAAAAACTGGATTCGCAAACTTATGACCGATCGACGATAGTGTCGTAGAACGAACTGAGCCTGAGGCTGGTAATCGGTCCTTCTTTATCCCCGTTGGGGCTGAATAGGATGGTGTGACTGCTGTGGTTGGTGTACGTGTGTGTAGGTGTCGGTGTGTGCTGYTCTCGTGAGTAGTGTAGAATGTGGGTTGTAAGCATAATGTGGTGAATGTGGCGTGTTAGTGATGTAAGTTTGAGTCGATATGGCGTGATAATTTGGTGTGTGTGTGTGGAGGTCGGGGGAGGATGGTCATTTGTACATCCTGGCCCCCATAGGCGAGTATCTAGCCTAGTAGCCTCTGAAGCCGTTGCAACGTGGCTATCACGTTGCTGAGGCCTGTCGGGCGGCTCGAGTGTGACCTGTGCTGGCGTCTCCGGTTCGGCGTGGGAGTGAGGTGACGCCAGAAACGTGAGTCCTCTGTATGATATGCCGGTCTGCGCGGTTGCGATCGCGGGAGTCTTTGGATGACATTACGGCTGCGAGGCACATCACGACGCCCGGCGTCGGGTACGGCGGTGCGGTGTAGTAGGGTATGGAGGTGCCGCATGCATATTTGGCACTGATAGCTCGTTGTGCACTCTGGCGTACGATGGGTGGGCGCCAGACAATTTAAACAATGTCCATGTGCCTGAGCGACCTGCTGGCGTTGCTGAGGGGTCATCCCCTTGAAGATGCCACAGCGAGGCAACCGATGACGACGGCGACATAGGGCGCATTCGAGTAGTGGTGGATCCGGAGCCATTGATCGCGTGTCGTTATGTGGCGCCGTTGAAACTGCTCGGGGAGCTGCGGTGGCTATGGTGGTTCGCGGCGCTGCGACTGGTGTAGTCTTCGAGCGCGGAACAGTGACGGCCGAACGTATTGCGGGCGTGGGCGCAGTTGGCATCTCGGCATCCATTTTATCTCTTAAAAGATTTTACTTGTATTAATATCATATACATACATATATGCGAGTATATTCATATGGGCATTGGTGCCACGAAATGTGGCACGAGTGAGTCGTCATGTGGATCGACTCCCTTTTCTCGGTTTTTGTATCATTATTTATTTTTCGTTTCTTGGTTTATTAATTATGGCTACGTTATTTTCGGTTACTTTTCRGTTTTATCCGCGGTTGGCAAAAAGCATAATTTAACGAGCGGTCTAGTTAGCATTCCCGATTGGGTACGGAGATCGACTACGCGAATATGACCGTCGGAGCCGTAGTAGAGCTTCYCTATGCGGCCAAGCCGCCATTCGGTAGGGGGGAGAAAATCGTCATTGAGCTTAGGCACATTTTCTGTGATTTTCCATCGGTACCTTCTGTGGAGGTCCTTTARATAATCATCTTTCCATCGGCGACTGAAGTCATGATGGAGAATTTTAATTCTTTCCCAACGGTTTAATAAGGAAAGCGACTCCACGCCTGTCTCAGGTGTGGCCAGAATGGGCGCTCCTTTAAGAAAATGCCCTGGCGTGAGGGCAGTAAAGTCTGAGGGATCTTGCGAGAGTGCAGCGAGAGGCCGTGAACGGCTTCAATTCTTGTTAAGAGTGTCGTGAACTCTTCATAATTGAATTTATGGTTGCCAGCTATCTTTTTAAAATGAGATTTGAAGCTTTTTACAGCTGACTCCCATAAGCCGCCCATATGAGGGGCGCTTGGAGGGATAAACTGCCAATTGATACCTTGGGGTGCGTATTTTTGGACAATGTCCGTTGAGACTTGTTTTGTGAAGTCCACAAACTGTTTTTCGGTAGCTCTTTGAGCCCCGATAAATGTTTTACCATTATCGCTAATGATTTTTGACGGAAAGCCTCGTCGTCCGACGAAACGAGCAAAAGCCGCAAGAAAAGCCTCCGTCGTCAGATTCGTACATAGCTCAAGGTGTACTGCTTTTGTCGTGAAACAGACAAAAACAGCCACATAGCCTTTCATGAGGGTAGGAGACCTTAGCATGGATGCCTTTATCATAAAAGGCCCAGCAAAATC
>NW_017537510.1:23135-24950 GCF_001853355.1 Bactrocera latifrons | reverse complement strand
TATATCGCGGCTGAAGTAGCGCGTTTGGGTTGATGCGATAAGAGCGACTTTGCCTTATGTAAGTCTTGGTGCGTCAATTTATCGCATTGGAGATAAGTTGCTCCGTTAACTTTAAGTTTAAGCCGCTCTAAAAACTTGAGCATATAGGCGACTACCCGGAGGGCTCGGGGAAACGATGAAAATCGTTCAAGGATTTCAGTGTCATCCAGTGTTGCATGATAAGTGTCGATTTTACGACTCTCTGGGGCAAGTTTGTTGCGCATGGGCGATTGAGGGCAAGAATCGGGAGATTCTGTTAACCATCGGGGGCCATTCCACCAGAGGGTAGAGGAGGCGAGATGCAAAGGTTTGCATCCTCTTGTACCTAAATCAGCAGGATTGTCAGCACTGGCTACGTGACGCCAAGTGGCTGATCCTACTAGGTCAAGTATTTCAGATGTTCGGTTAGAAATCTAAGTTTTCCACGCATGTGGTGGTTTTTCTAACCAGACTAGAACTATCTCGGAATCGGACCATAAATATAATTTGTATTTCGCATTTTTAAGTGGGTCTGCACCATTGAAGCTAGCTTTGCTAGTAGCAGAGCGCCACAGAGTTCAAGTCGTGGGAGACTTAGCGTTTTTAGCGGCGCAAYTTTTGCTTTTGCCGCTAATAAGTGGCTTGTAGTTGCGACATCGCTTTGTGTACGCACATATATAGTGGCACAATATGCCTTTTCAGAGGCGTCGCAGAAGCCGTGTAGTTCCACTTTGTATTCGGGGGAATAGTTTACCCACCGTGGAATTCGTATCTGCGAAATGTCGTTCAAATTATTAGCGAACTGGGACCGTTTTTCTAAGCGAAGAGGTTTCACATGTTCGTCCCAGTCGGTTCCGTCTAGCCATAATTCTTGGATTAGGATTTTCGCTTGTATTATAATTGGCGAAAGCCATCCTGCGGGGTCAAAAAGTTTTGCCACAGAGGAGAGAATTTGGCGTTTTGTAATGGCGGATATGAACTCAGTCGTGTATGAAAACTGGTCCGATATCGCATTCCATTGGATGCCTAGTGTTTTTGTTGTACTTTCCTTTTCAAATATAAGGAAATTAGTATCCAACAAATGGTCTTTAGGAATATTTTTTAAAATATTTGGGTGATTGGCTGTAATCTTTTTTAAAGGAAACCCTGCGATATTGAGGGCTTTGTGTCTTCTGCCAGCTCGTGTAGTGTACGAATGGCTAGATATGGGGCACAGTTTACGCAGATATGGGGCACAGTTTACACAGTTTACGCCAAAGGTAACTGTTTTCAATTTAAAGTCCCGTAGTKGACTATTGGCAGATTTTCGGAAAATAATCCGCAGAAAATCTTGATCATCTTTATGAACTAGTATTTGTCGATACATCTTTTCAACATCCCCATTGAACACGTATTTGTATATACGCCAATTGTCGGTCCCGTATATAGAATATCATTTAGGGAATTCCCCAAGCTAGTGGATCTTGAGGCATTGAAGACAACTCTAACCTTTGTGGTTTTACTACTGCATGATGTGGGAAGTAGAATGAGTAATATTTGCCTTTTATAATTWTTTCGCATGGGCTTACTTCCTCCATGTGATCTAAATGGAGGTATTCTTGTAAGACGCCATCATAATGTTGTTTGAGCTCACCTTTTCTAAGTAGGTTTTTTTTCCATACTTAGAAACTGCTGTATTGCAGAGGTGCGAGAGTGACCTATGGCGAATGTATCTGGAAATTGTTGTTTAAATGGTAGTCGTACGACATACCGACCATTTCCTGATCTAGTAGTTGTGGCTTTGTAAAAGTCTTCAAA
>NW_017537510.1:13343-14560 GCF_001853355.1 Bactrocera latifrons | reverse complement strand
ATGCTCATTTGTACAGTTGTATTTTATTACATAATTTTCATTTAATTGTCATGTTTGCGAGCCACAATTATTTTGATCTAAATAATTTTTTGCTTTTTTACAATTATGATTTCGTCACTAATATTAATTATTTCTGAGTTAACATTTGTAATTGCATTATCTATTGTACAGTGTTTTGATATGTTACATTCATTTATTTATTTATTCTTCTCGTACTCATAAATCTTATCAATATATTGGAATACATTTGAAATTTCATCATTTATTTCTTAGTTTAAATAAGGGATAGGTATTGTAGTTATTACTTGTATATTAAAAAATATTTTAGGTGCTTTGATTCAAATATTAATTCTCGTTCTTTTTCAAATAGTGCCGTTCTTAAGTATTTAATTTTKCCAATGTTTATATTATAATAATCTATTTAATTTTTTGTAAGGATATTGACACCATATATGCCATTTTGTGCTGTAGTTATATATGTTTGAATATGCTCAATATGATTTTTAATTGAATTTAACACAAGTAATTTTTCTGAATAGTTATTTCGTAACAAAACATCTTTTATAGTTTTATGCAATCCTCYTATCTGATAAAGAACATTCTTCTGATTCTGGTTTATTGTTTCCTTAATAAGCTATATTGTTGAGTTAAAGTGACTGTTAATTTTTATTTGCTGATTTAATTCTGTTATAGAATTGTGTAAGTTAAAATCAACTGTGTGAAGGTGGTTAGTAGCATCTTCTTGGTCAGTATTATCCATTTTACCAAAAAGATATTTACATGCATTGCCTACTATGTTTATTAGTCCTCTTTTTTATCTACTTGTATGTGTTATTGTTTTTAGTTTACTTATGAGTGTATCTACTTGATTTATTATATAATTTCTTTGACTTTCACTAAAAATATCTACATATGTTATCTTTCATTGATGCGAGTAGATTTTTGGCTTCTGGAATATCTACTTTAGGATTTGATTATTATTATAAATTTCTATGTATCCGTAAATTTGTGTTATTTTTTCAGTGATTAAATTAGCATATGCATATTAGTTAAGTGCTCATCTAATGAAGTGCCAAATACTAAAATATCGTCCATATATACGACGCATATTTATACTCTCACAACAAAGTTGCTAAAGAGAGTATTATAGTTTTGTTCACATAACGGTTGTTTGTAAGTCCTAAAACTAAAAGAGTCAGATATAGGGTTATACATAC
>NW_017537510.1:0-12628 GCF_001853355.1 Bactrocera latifrons | reverse complement strand
CAAATATGGGTGAAATCGGTTCACAACCACGCCTGAAATCTCGATTATCACTTTATCATGCCCTTCCTTACTTGTTTATTAATATGTTCGTTAAAGACTTTATTCATCAACCTTTGAAAATTTGATGGAGCATTTTTTAATTCAAATGTCATTCGAATAATTTCGTAATGCCCAAATGATGTTGAGAAGGCGGTTTTTCTTCTGTTTTCCTCTCTAATTGAGATTTGGTGAAAACCTTTGGTTAAATCCAGGGTGGTGAAGTACTCCGATGTACCTAGTTTCTCTAGGATTGAATTAAAGTTTGGAATTGGAAATTTGTCATCTGCGGTAAATTCGTTTGATTTTCTGTAGTCGATGACAGTTCTATATTTCTTTTTCCCKKAATTGTCTACTTTTTTCTCTAAAATCCATAAGGGACTATTGSAGGGTGAATTGCTTTCTTTAATTATTTTATTTTGTAGCATTTCTTCAATTTGGCATTTTATTCATGAAATTGTTATAATTATTCATGAATTTGCTGTACCTCATAGGTGCATGATAGTTTATCTCCTCTTTAAAGAAAAGGTCTTCGAAGTCAATGAGCAGCCTTAAGGTTGCTTGATGTTCTTTTTTATTCAAATGGGAAAATTTGAATTTATCTTTTAGATAATTTTGTTTAGTATGCTCCAAATTGCAAACATTCTCTATGTATTGGGAATAATTAAATTTTTCGAAATAAATTTTATTATTTTTTAAAAATTCAACGTAGTTTTCCTCATAATTAATTTTTGCTTGTAAAGGTTTTAAGAAATTTTGGCCTATTATACCTGAAAATTTTGTGTTTGAAAAGTTCAATAGTTTCCATTGAAGGGTGCCAAAGCATCCAAATTCTTTTGTAAATGTGGTTACTACACTTTTGATTTGATTTACCCCATTTAAAGTTTTGTATTCTATAACATATTTCATTGGTATTTTGGGATAATTTTCTGATAATATCTCTTCTTTTAATATGMTTGTAGTTGATTCTGTATCTATTAGGAAACAAATTTTAGTTTTTCCTATCGTTATATTTATTATGGGAGTTTTGTTCTTGAGCCGTTATTAAAAAATTTACTTCCTCAACAATACCTTTCCTCGAGTACACCTATTTCCATTGGTTCAGGTGTTAGAGTGGTATTATTGTTGTTAGTGCTTCCACGCGAAAATCTGGTATTATTGCTACTATATCCTCTGCCGAAATTTTGTGTAAAATTCTGTGAATACTTAATTTTTCGTGTATTAGTATTTGGTGAGTTTTGATAATTTTGGTTATACATACTGGTATTTGATTTAATTCGTGTAACTGAGCTGTTCCTATTTGTGCTTTTGTTTGCTTAAGTTTTTTCTGTATTTAATATGTATAGTTCTAGTTTCATCTAAACCTTTAATTTTAGAATATTAATCGTTTATCGTTAAGCGAACAGTTTTAATTTAAATGTGATCTCATAGATACATAAATTTTTCCAATTAATAAGATAACTAAATCTCTGTCTGCCCTATCTGGCTTATAAATATAAGGCTTATCCTCCTCAAATAAATATATTTGCTTTATCTCAAATGTAGCCTTTTGAAAATAATGAAATAATTCTCTCAAATTACTAACTTTTATATTTCTGCATTTGTTAAAAATGTCGCCATATGTTGTCTTTAGTCTTCCTTGTTGTATTAATTTAGTTTTAATTTCCTGCCATGTTGGGTTGTCGCCTAGTTCTTGTATGTGTCTTCCTGCATCTCCCAGGATATTTTCGTTAGCTATTATTGTCATCGCCATCGTTGGTTGTTTTGTGGGCATAAGTTGTTGATTCCTTCCACTGATTTTATAAATTCCCCTCGTCTAAACACCTCAGCTGTGTAAATTGCTGTAACTGCTCTTTTGAGTTTAATAATGAGTGAGGTTGCAGTTAATTTGCATATTGCAACCTCATTTGGTTAATGTCTCCTGCGCGGTTAATTCTCCTCCGTTTCCTAAATCTCTGTTGACATCATTGTATTAGAAAATTAACTCCACAGTTATTTAATTAAAGTGCATAGATTTTTTATTTTTTACATATCGACTACACTTTGAACTTTTTATTATTTTATTCACTTTCTCGATAGGTAAACTTTTATTATATTTCTTAACAACTCGTGGCTGTGCCAATTATATGTTTTATGAAAGGAAAAATCATACGTTGTTTTTTTTTTTTTTTAATAAAATTGTATGTCTTTATTCTTTCAAGTTGGTCTTAAGACCAACAATACAATAATTTCGTTCTTAAAATGAAACATTCAATATTGATTAAAATAAGTAAATGTAAACCAAATTATATTTATATGTAATCTTTTAATACTTTTCCAAGTTTTAAATTCGGTGCATTGACATTTATGTGGCTTAAGTACTTTTTTAAGTGGACATACAAATATTCCTACATAATTGGACATTACTTTGACTTTTGCTTATGAAAGTGAAATTAATAACGTTTCATGTAGTATTCATAAATTTAAGTTCGGTGATATGAAATTTGAGCCACAATGTTGTTTACGTTGCAAGTATCGTTGTTTAATTTTTATGAAGCAACGAAACTTGCATTTTCGTTATACATATTTATGGGAGTGTCAATTTAAATCAAACAACAAATAAATAAGTGTTTTATACAGTAAWGTTGTTGGGTTAATTTAAGAATTTTTTTATGATTTCGTCAACGTTGGGGGTTTGACTACATATTGTTGTTTGTGGAACTATAATATATATGTGACTCACGTGCCCACAAGGTGACTTCCTTTCGTACGGCTTCTTCGACCTACTTCCGGAGAAAACAATTCGAGCTGCAGAACTAATTAGGGTTAGTTCTGCTTTCCCAGAATGGTTACGGAAGCGAACCAAATTGGTCTGGTAGTGAACTAGGGCAAGTCGAAATATTGCCTGTCCAACACAGAATAACTCTTGAAATAGGTGCTACATTGGACTGAACAAAAACCAAATTCTATAATAAACTTATTATTTCCGTCCTGGAAAAGGTTGTGGAGGCATGGACGATGACAACATCTGATGAGTTGACGTTACGAGTTTTCAAGAGAAAGGTTCTACGAACAGGTAAAGACCTGTGAAAAGACAACCGACAATCTTTTCGTCGATTTTAAAGCTGCTTGTGATAGGACGAAAGGGGCTGCTTTTATGCCGCTATGTGTGAATTTGGTTACTGTTTGAACTAACGTTGAGCAATACCAAGAGCTCCGTAAGGATCGGGAAGGATCTAAATCATGGCTGGCTAGGTCATGTCTTCCGAATGGTAGAAAACACTCCAGCTCAGAAAGTATACGACACAATACCCGCCGGGAAAACTAGAGAAAGAGAAAAACCTCTCCGTTGGAAGGACCAGGTGGAGAAAGAATATCCAATTGACTATGGCGCTATTTTTAACTCGGCAAGAGGTGACTGCGCCAGTAAACAAGAAGAAGAAATACGACAGAGAAATACAATTTTACACCGGAGATGGTATGGGAAGCTTAAAAATAGCCAAGTTAAGAAGTAGAGGACAGATCTGGCACCGACTACTTTTAGAGGTAATCACTCATCTCGGAACCCCCTCGAACAATTTTAACCACGTGACGTGACGTTCTTCTAAAAGTTTTTTGAAACAGTGCGAAAACATGGAAAATCGGGCTACCATTAGGCCTACTTCCCACATAAGACAATTTTAAATTCCACCTGATTATTTTCTTTCCAGTGTACAAATCAAGAGGTAAATTAATATATATCTGTATATTCAAACCACAACCATTGCATTAAAAGCAATGAACTAACCCTTGTCAATTACTGCAATATATTGCTCGCCGAGATATAAAATTCTTGTTGAAGAATATAAAAACCTTCTCAACATACACAAACACAAATTTATTATGGGAGGGCGACTTTAGAGCTAAGCATGGATCGCGCCTAACGAAAGCTTAAGGGCGAGAATTATTATATGCAGCTCAAAAAACGAGGTGTGACTTTGTGTCGACCGGAACACCAACTTATTGGCCAACGGACACCAACAAAATACCAGATGTAATAGACTTCTTTATAACCAAGAAAATATCTCGAAATTTCGTAGAAATAGAAGGTAGGTTAGATCTAAGCTCTGATCACTCCCTATTATATTTAACACTAAGTGAAACAGTTATTAAAAGAGATCTTAGTCTGAAGCTATATAACAAAGTACGGACCGGACTTCGCTCAAACAAATACTTCAGACTAAAATAAAGTGTCCGAAAATCACAACAATTGAACAACTAGAGTTAGAAGTTAACACTTTTACGAAATAAATTCGACAAACATCTGGGAATAATACTCCGGAGATAAAGCGGAACATTATAGGTTCAAATTAAATAAAGAAATAAAAATCCTTCTAATTAAGAAAAGAAAGTTACGACGGAAATGGCAACAACCCCGCTCACCACTATGCAAAACCAACCTTAATAAGGCAACAACAGAATTAAAACGAGAAATTGCTCATATTAAGAATGAGTCAATTAATAGATATTTATCTCAACTATCCGCTGACAAAAAAGATGATTATTCACTCTGGAAGAGTACAAAGTATCTGAAACGTCCAACAAGTCACGTTGCACCATTAAAAGTTGCTTCCAATACATGGGCTAGAAGTGATTGTAATAAATCTAATGCATTTACAAAACACATAGCTGAAACCTTTCGTCCAAATGAGGATAGCAAAATCGCGTTCCTTAGTAGATCATGCAAGAATCCCAGCAATCACCATTTGTGAACTTCAAAGTGAAATTGAAAAGCTTAAAGTTAAGAAAGCAGCTGACTTCGATTTAATTACAGCTGAAGTGTTAAAGCAGTTGCAGTAGTTATCTATGATTAAAATCTATAGTCGACGCAAAGCAGTTAATCCCATCGCATCAGTTCGGTTTTAGAAATAAGCATTCAACAATAGAACAAATTCACAGAATAACATCAGAAATATAAAAATCCCCTGAGGAGGGAAACGTATTCCTTGACATTGCATAAGCGTTTGACAAGGTATGGCACGAAGGCCTTATACAAAAAATAAATCACGTCTTCCGGGAGTATTGTGCTCTTTTAAAATCGTATATCGCCATGAAATTTTTCGGTGTAAAACATGGAAATGAATTCTCCAAACTAAAAGAAATTGAAGCAGGAGTTCCTCAGAGAAGTATCTTAGGTCCACTTTGATATATCCATATATATAAAATTAAGTGGCAAAACTTCTTGTTCGCATACTCCTCCTAGACGGCTTGCCCGATTTCAATGAAATTTTCAGGGGTGATTGGGGTCTGTTTGGAGGGTGCACATAAGAAATTTCATGTGTGTATCATTGCACGTTTTGTAAAAAAAAAAAAAAAAATGATACGTACCGCCTATACAAATTCTCATGAAATAATGTTGCCGTCTTGCCTTTGCGATGACTATCAACAAATCGAAAGGGCAACCGTTTCAAGTGTGCGGCGTCAATTTTGAAGAACCATGCTTCTCCCACGGCCAAGTGTTCGTCGCATGCTCGAGAGTGGGAACACCAAAGTGCTTCTTCATTTACGCTCCAGGTGGAAAAACCAAAAATGTTGTATACCAATATGTTTTATAAATGTTTTATAAATAAGTAACAGTTTTACAACAATAAATAAAACACAAAATAAAAACCCTTAAGAGTTTTGATCGATTTAGGTGCAGCGAAGGGCACAGGGTAACAGCTAGTTCTGTATACAAGAGACTTACCGTTAGCACCAAACAGTATAACTGCCACCTTTGCTGAGGATTGAAATTAATCTGAAATTGTCGAAAATTAAATGGCTAATTTGGCGAAGGTCAAACCTGTCCTTATACAACAAATTACATCTTTATAAACAAATAATCAAGGCGGTATGGTCATATAGTGCGCTACTGTGGGGGTGTGCCAATGATGGCAGTATTAATATTATACAACATTTTCAAAACAAGGTGCTAAGAGGCATTGTAAATGCTCCTTGGTACTGCACAAATGCTGATATTCATCGAGGCCCAAGGATGAATATAGTCGCCGAAGAAATAAAGAGTCAGGCAGATACCCACTGCAAAGGGCTTAATGCACATCTGAACGAGGAGGCGAGAAATCTTCTCTTAGACACATGCCTCTCTAGTCGATTATGTCGAAAACAACTTATAGTTTAGTTGGAAGCTAAAATTTAAAGAAGTTAGTTATATACCATATATATATATATATATACATAGGAATATTATTATTAACTTCTATGCAATTTGTTTTTAAGTTATTCAAATCAAACTGCTCGCTAGTTTTTGAAACTAGTTGTAGTGATATCAAATATTGTTAAAGTTTTAAAAATGGTTGTAATAAAAAACAAAAAAAWAAATATTGATATAACGATACAAAACTTTGCACGAATATATATATATGATGGGTGATGGCAGCTAAATGAACCTCAATGAACATTTTATTGTTATGTGGCATATTAATAACAGGTGGCGCAAACATTACATTCCGATGTTTTTGGGAAAATGAAAAACTTTTTTAAAAAATGAAAAACATTGATTCTGCTTGTGGAATATTTTTATTTGGTCTTTAGAATTTTTTTACATTAAGTCGAGAATATTATATCATGTAAATGGCCGCTGCCATAGTTTATTGTCATTTGAGTCCTTTTTATGGCATTTTCCATCACTTTGGCCAGAACTTCCGACTTCAAAAAGAAATGCATCCTTCAGAATATCGGTTGTGGCACGCAGTGTAGCGTACTACTGTTTACTTACGTGTATTTCGCATGTGTTTACTACGCAAATGTCGCAAACAGAACTGACATTAGAASTCAATTTCCAAATTTATAGCATCTTCTGACTTTTGCGCCACCCTGTAGAATGTATTTTTGGCAAGAATAAATTAACTCTGGTCGATACTACTTGTTGTGTTGCCGATTGCGAATCACTGCATACTTCCACCATATGTTCTTATACTTGTTTATTTTTGCTATTTCTATTTCTTCTTATTTGCCTAATGTTCCAGATTATTAATTTGAAGACATTCACCCCAATATAGTTACAAATTGTATTTGGATTGTGTTTGCTAGCGTTTGCATTGTGCACTTTTGCTAACGCTGTACTTCGCTCACGTAATTATAAGTATATGTAATGTAAGTTTGTTTGCGCATATCAGTATTTTACAATGCACTAAGCTTAATATTATAAGAAGAAGTACATATCATACTTATGTATATAAGTATGAAATAATACAAAACGGAATTATGTATTTAGCGGTATTGAAATATTGTTCAGAATAGTATTTAACACTACCATGATTACCTAAGCAAGTCATTATACTCTTGCAACCAGTTGCTGCAGAGTATTATAGTTTTGTTCACTTAACGGTTGTACGTATCACCTAAAACTAAACAAGATAGATATATTAGGTTGTCAAAAAAAAAATCTTGCGGTATTTTCGCTAGTTGGCGCTGAGAGCGCGTAGTTCTAGTTTTATTTGTCGAATCGGGTCATGATATTCCTTTTTGGAAAGTTCATTTCACGCGCTAACACGTGTTTGATTGATTGYCGTTCCTTTTAAGCCGTTCGTGAGTTATAGCGTTGCAAACATGGAACAAAATAAAGAGAAAATACGGCATATCTTACAGTACTACTACGATAAAGGCAAAAATGCATCTCAAGCCGAAAATAAAATTTGTGCAGTTTATGGACCCGACACAGTTTCCATTTCCACCGCACAATGATGGTTTCAACGTTTTCGTTCTAGTGTWGAGGTGGTCGAAGATGCGCTACGCTCCGGAAGGCCTGTCGTCGAAAATTGCGATAAAAGCGCTGAATTGGTCGAAAGAGACCGGAACAGTAGCAGCCGTAGCATCGGCCAAGAGCTGGGCATGAGTCGTCAAAAAAAAAAAAATATCTTATGAACAATTGAAAATTCAATAAAAATACCGCAAGAAATATCGCAAGAATATTTTGACCACCTATTATATACATATATAAAGGATCAGAGTGGCGAGAAAAGTTGAAATCCGGTTGACTGTTTGTCTTTTTTTTCCTCCTTCTTAATGAAACTTGGTATGTAGGTTTCTTAGTTGAAAAGTTTGAGTTCGTAGATGAGCGTAATCGAACTACTGCCACGCCCACAAATCGCCAACTAGGCAGAAAATCTATATATACATATATAAAAGAAAGTCGTATTAGTTACGCCATTTGTAACTCAGGAACGGCTG
Organism: Bactrocera latifrons; assembly: GCF_001853355.1. Classification (NCBI taxonomy): domain Eukaryota; kingdom Metazoa; phylum Arthropoda; class Insecta; order Diptera; family Tephritidae; genus Bactrocera; species Bactrocera latifrons. The sequence continues at coordinate 4,405 of NW_017537510.1, read as the reverse complement.
AATCGATTTGAAAATTGGTGAGGAGGTAGCTTATAACCAGGTTAAGGACATAAGATATTCGTTAAAATTCAATAAAATTCATAAATCAAAAATTATATTTCAAATTATAAGCATTTGTTAAAAACTCATATTTGTAGAAATCATTTGAAAATTTCATTTCTTCAAAAAAAAAAATTAAATAATAATAATAATAAAAACAATAGAAACACCTCAAATCTTCATTTTCTATTCTTCGTGCAAAATTATATTTCAAATCTTAAGCACTTCTTCAAAATTCACGTAACAATCATTTAAAAATTTTACTACAAAAGTAGAAAGAAATAAGTAACATTTTATTTCCATACATGCTTAGTATATGAGCTATACTGATTGTGCTAATGACAAGCCCGATAGATATTTAATATCACAACAAAAAATGACATTGACTGTTTCGTCGTCAAGGTATGCGGTTACTTTGAAGGACGCAAATGCATTCATAACACACCAAACGCGATATGTAACATTAAAATATAGCAGAATAAATGGGGTGTTGATAAAAAGGTTTATTATAACTTGAGATATATTTTCGAAGCACAAACAGTACTTTCACCCCCAAAAATCAATATTGTATTAACACAGCAAATGATATTTGATTAATTTTTTTGTAAATTGCTGCACCTAATCTAAATCTATTTAACTAATAGTTATAATCTAACTAATAGAAATCATATAGATGGTAGTAGTACGGGTAGTATTATCTATATTTACCAGAGTAAAACTTGGACGAGTCCTCTAGTAAAGATATAAAGCTGTAATTTTAACAGGGGATCGCAGTAGAAACGAGCACCTGTGGATAAAAAACCTTGAAAAAGTGGGCGTGGGCCTGCCTCCTAATATGTTTTATGTGCATATCTGCTAAACTACTAAGGCTACAACAACCAAAGCGGCATGATATGATAAGACTTTAAGGGGACCTGGCAAAAATTGGACATTGGGCGAATATTTAAACACCAGTACCTGTAGTGGACTTTTGGTCGAAAATGTCGGTCAATGTGTGATATATATAACTGAAATTAAGGAATAATCCTACCCTTATAATGGTATGTCTGTATGACAAATACTTCCCTTAGCTCCCATATACGTAATATAAATATTTTCGAACTTCGTGATGTGTTTGTACCGCATATATCGGCCAATATGTGAGTTATCCCAATGAAAATAAGAGAGCGCAATTTATATTCATACGAGGGCTGCTATATATATTTCTGGACTTATAATGAAAATAGGAATATTTATCAACGAAAATGGTTTTATTGTTTTTCAAAATATTCTCCATCAAGATTTATACACTTTTGCATGCGCTCAAACCAATTTTCGAAGCACTTTTTCCACTCCGATTGTGACACCTCCAAAACATGGTTTTTGAATGCTTCAACAGCATCTTCTGGCGACGAAAATCGTTGACCACGCATTATTTTCTTGATGTGTGGGAATAAAAAGAAGTCATTGGGTGCGAAGTCAGGGCTGTATGGCGGATTACCCATCAATTCGACGTTTTGGCCGGTCAAAAAGGCTCTGGTTTGAGCCGATGTGTGAGAGCTCACATTATCATGGTGCACAATGATTCGTCTTCTCTTGCTCGTTTTTCGAATTTCTCCGAAGACTTCAGGCGAACAAATGGTGGTGTATCACTCAGAATTGACCGTCCTACGTTGCTCAAGCGGAACAGTCGCCAAATGACCAGTTTTGCCGAAGAAACGAAGAAACAGGCGACCATTTGCTTCGATGTGCTTCTTCCACGAACAAATTTCGTTGGATTTCGCTCGTCTTGGAAGACCCACACGGTCGATTGCTGTTTTGTTTCGGGCTCATACGCATAGATCCATGATTCATTACCTGTGACGATCTTATAAACGTCTTTTGAAAAAATCAAGTCAATCCACACGAGCCTTTTTTGAGCGATTGTCAAATTGTGCGGGATCCAACGAGAACAAACCTTTTTTACGGTCAGGTGCTCATGCAATATCGAATGTATGCTAGTGGGAGAAATGCATGGGCATGCCTCTATCTGAAGGTATGTTACATGACAGTCTTGCATTATCAGTTCACGTACGGCATCGATGTTTTCTGGCACAACGGCTGTTTTTGGACGACCTTCACGAAATTCGTCTTTGAGCGAGCGTCGGCCACGATTGAATTCGTTGTACCAGTTTTCCACAGTGCTATAGTATGGTGCTTCACAGCCCTACAAAGATTTTAGTTCATCGATGCACTCTTGTCGTGATAATCCACGTCGAAAGTTGTGAAAAATGATCGCACGAAAATGTTCAGAAGTTAATTCTATTTTTTGGCCGAGATGAATTTTTTAATTCCCTGTAAATAAAACAATTCATGACTAAATGACAAAATGTTTTGAGTGATGTTATGCTAAAAAATGTCAAACTTTCCAATGGAAATGTCAGATTGCACCTGGCAGCACTTAGTGTTGCCTAGGCCAGAAATATATATAGCTTTGTGCCTAAAATTGCCAATGATGACACCCTCCAATCATATAGTAAACATCTTAAAAATTATAGATCAAATTAAAGGAAAAATCCTCTATTTTATTTTTGGAAGCTTAAAAATAGTAATAAATTCAATCACTACGTATAACTTAGAGAAATCCACAAAATAACCGGAAAAATATAAGAAGTAACCTTCTACAAGTCACGGTACTTCTGATCGTTGTAGAATTTCACTAGAACAAACACTGAATATTCTTTTTAGCTTATTAGTGGTTACCGGTCAGTCTATGAGTAAGGAACACGACAATATGACGCCCCCGCGTACTCATACTTGTACTGAAATTCGGAAGCTAATTATTCAGTTACGGGAAGAAGGAAAAACCATTAAAGATATTTCGGAAATTGTGAAAAGGAGTACCTCAACTGTCTTTGATATTATAAAAAAGTTTGAAAAAAAAATCCCCTTTCCCCGTTGGTAAATGAAAGAAAAATATAGGAAAGTGGAAAAGAAAACAAAGTTTCAGTCGAAAGAATTCGCCGCACACTTAGAATCTTCGATATACATGGAAAAGCAGTTGCCAAACATTCGTACATATTCGAAAAAATAGAAAGGAAAGGCTAGAATTTGTGAAATTGCATTTAAAAAGGCCTGATGAGTTCAGGCAAAGGGAAAATGGCATAATTTTGATTTAGTAATCATAAAACAGTATTAATACTGCTTTTTCAAGGTTCTTTTCAAACACGATATCAAGTTTAACTTGCAGGGATCAGATGGCTGAAGTTTTGTATGGCGGCGTCCCAACGAAGCTTACTTGCCAAAACATACTAGGGCAACACGTAAGCACGGTGGTGGGTCAGTAATGGTTTGAGGATGTATATCGGCTAAAGGAATGGGCAACCTGCATTTAATGCAAAGTACCATGGATCGTTTCCAATATGTCGACATTTTAAAGGAAAATTTAAAACAGTCTTGTGTAACATTGGGAATTAAAGACAATTTTATATTTTACCAAAACAACGATCCGAAGCCCAAATCGGCGATTCCTCATACTTGGTTTATATACAATTGCCCTCATGTACTGGGTACAAATGCCCAATCCTCAGATCTGAACGTTATTGAGCACGTATGGCAAGAAGTCAGTCGAAAAGTGTACCAGTATTCCAATGTTGCTGGGCTCAAAACGGCTATTTTGGAGGCTTGGAAGGCAATACCACCAGAATTTCATCAAAAAGTTGTCGCCTCTATACCAAGGCGACTAGAACCATTTTTATCTGTAAAACTATATGCTGCGAAATATAAGTAATCATTAGCGTTTTAAAAAATTCGGTTAGTTGTGTGGAACAAATTTTGTATGTTGCGAGTTATTTTTATAAATTTTATGCAGTGAATAAAATTATTACTATTTTTAAGTTCCCAAAAATAAAATAGGAGATTTTTCCTTTAATTTGATGTAGCATACGTATCATTCTTAAGATTTTTACTTTATGATTGAAGGGTGCCATTATTGGCAATGCACGCAGTCGTTTAGACGTGTGAGTCACTGTAGATAAATGTGAGCGAAATTTCGGCCTAGCCCCTTTTCCTCTTTCTTTGCTGGCGTAAAAACCGCTTACTCGGTTATAGCCGAGTTAACAATAGTGCGCCAATTGTTTTTTCTTTTCGCAAGGTAGCACCAATTGGAGATTCCAAGCGAAGCCAGGTCCTTCTCTACCAGGTCCTTCCAACGGAGTGGAGGTCTTCCTCTGCTTCCCACGGCGTATGCTGTGTCGAATGCTTTCAGATTTAGAGTCTTTTCGTTCATTCGAACGACATTACCTGCCAGCGTAGCCGCTATCTTTGAATTCGCTGAACTATTTATATATGTATGTTTCAGACATAATTTAGAATTTTGTTGTATTAGCATAAATGTAATTTTTTTTTT
>NW_017537509.1:71255-77750 GCF_001853355.1 Bactrocera latifrons | reverse complement strand
CAATGTATTTAGACTGATCTATGTTAGGCCAATGTATTTGAAATCTTCTAAAAATGTCAGGTTGGGGAGCAGTCGTTGGTCCCATTTTGTACTTAAATACTGACCGTAAAACGACCTATAAAATGTGATGGCGGCAGGCTAAGTACAACAAACTTTTACCTAGCTGTTTTTCTAACAAGGTGCATGCTCCTTTCATTCATCCTGTGTTGGAAGCCGTCGTATCAAAACACATACCAACAATTTTATCGCCAATATCCCATTCTTCTAGACTACCGCTACTACCGCTAACAGCTTCTGCCTGACTGGTGCCTGTGGAATTTTCTAATTCCGGGACCTCTAGTAGTTGTCAATAGTCTCCTTTGCTTACCAATATTGCCAACCGTTCAGCACATTCTTTCTGAAGAAGGTTTGGTAAAAGTTTTCCATCCGAATGAACAACAATACCGTCTAAGTTGTTGTGAAAATTATTCGCACAGCATTTCTATCAGAAATTTTGCACCTATCTAGCAAAATTGATAATTTTTCCGTCATTACTTCTTTATAACCACGACTGTATTTTCTTTTTTTACTCGCTGTCTCCGCTTTGCTGGCTTTTTCATCATCGGTAAATACTTCGTCCGAGGTGATTTCTTCCACTTCTGATTCAGAAGACAATGAGATGTCTCGTACATTTTCTGTTGAAATGAAAAAAAGAGAGAAAATGTATGGATTTTGGGAGCAAAATACTGTTGATGTTGGTAAGAAATAGGAACGAATAAAGGCTATAGCTTCTAAGAGCCAGCATTTTATTACCTATTTAAGGGTTTGAGTATCTAATGTTTAAGTAAAATTGGGTAACTATATTATAAACTTACCAGCTCTTACTGGTGAAATCTGCCGCCATCGCCACTCTTCTGATTTTGCTTTTCTTGCTTCTCTTCTTTGTTCAGCTAGAGCTGTATTCATATCGATACCTTCCATATGGCCTGGACGTCCTTCCATTCTCTGATATGTCAAAAATTTAATATCTTCTTGATTAGACATTTTTGAAATGGCATCTTCCACTGCTACATTAAAAAGATCGGACAGTTTGGATGTGAATGCAAGATTTTTTTCCTCTTGACGTTTTGTCTTCAATCTGGAACACTTCTGAAGTGCCCTCCATTCGTTATATAATTTATCGACTTTGCGAACAGTATTTTTTTAATTGATAAGATATTCCAGCTTTCTCCCAGAACACAAGAACTTCCGTCAGAGTAAGTTTTGCATCATCACTAAAAGATAATCCAACTTCACGAATGTTGTAAAACAATGACTTTAACACTTGATGATTAGATGGCAGTTTAATCCCGATTAATTGATGAGATGAATGCCCAATTAAATAAATTAGGGTTTTAGATCGAACACGAACATTAGATGAGGTGGTAGTCATTTGAATTTAATTATATAACTATGCATGTAATATCTTGCACTTTCTAATATCGAACTGTTCACTTAGCACAACAAACTTTAAAATAACATTTCTCTTAAAGCGTCAAAATCAAATAGGGGATTCCCCACTTTTTACTTACTACCAGAATACATAGCGGTAAATATGAGCAACAAGTCAGCCACGAGATGCCAGAAATATACAATACCAAATAATACTAGAGATGCCAGCTTATTGGAGAAAAAATATGCTTAGTAAGGTTGAAATGTGAAAAAGTAGTAAAGTAAAGTTTAATAAAAATAATTCTGATCTTTTGTTGTTGTCGCTTTATTTTAGTAAAAGTATAGGATATACTAAAGTAAAGTTGCATAGAATAAAAAGTTAAGAAATTTGACGGCCCAATTAAGTCACTGTCTTAGGCCAAGGCCAAAGTCACCAAAATGTCAAAAAATACTTAAAAACAAGTAAGGAAGGGCTGTCTTCGGCCATGCCGAAGCCTTCATACCTTTCCTGAATATAAAATTCTAATTTAAAATACTTCATTGTTAGCGTAAAAAGTACTACATTTTAAAACACTACTTATTTTCTCATAGGAGTGTCAAATTGCACGTTCCTAGCTGCTTTAGTACCAAAGATATAGAGCAAAATCTCATATCTGAACAACCAAGGTTATATCAGCTATATATGGCCCGATCTGGCCGGTTCCGACAAATATCTAATAGAATATAGAAATACATCTGCCTACCAAGTTTCATTCGGATATCTCAGAAACTGAAGGACTAGTTTGCGTTCAAACAGACAGACGGACAGATGAACATGGCTAAATCGAATCACCTACTGCTCCTGATCTTTTTAGTATACTTGGGTATGGTTTTATCTCTTCATCTTCTTATACTTACAAACATAGGACCAAAGTTAATATACCATTTCATTTTCATGAAAGGTATAGAAATACTTAAGCGAGCCTTAAATCCGAAAAATATTATGTATGAGTGTCACCAAAAAGGCACATAACACGAACTTGGTCCATTAAATGTTAAATATCTTTTAAACCATACATTTCTAAAGAAAATGTATTATAATAGACTTTCATTTCAACAAAATTACCTTTCATTTGATAATAAATTTATTGTAATAGGTGGAATCAGTCGTAAGTTAAACTCGAAAAATAACGCTTTTAAGCGAAAAATGGCCATTTTATCAAACTTCAAGGCTCTTTCGGCACGGGAAGGCAAAGTTCGATTAAGCTGAAACTTTTACAATTATAATTTACAACAAATTTCAGAAAAAAAATTCACCTGTATTCACTAAAACCACCCTAATGAACATATTACGAAAGTTTATGCCAACATTGGCGAAATTATTGTAAGTATGATTGCCTGAGTGAGCGCCAGTTATACGYGGCGTGTTCCCGAGTTGGAAAATCATCTTCTCTGTACATTTACGCACCGCAATAGAAACCAAAAAATGTTGTCTATCAAACTGCGTTATATTGAAGCAAATTTAGAAAAATCGAAAATAAATGATTTTTAACACAACATAAATTTAACTTTCTTTTAATTTCGATACACATAATTTCACGGAGGACAACACATGCGGGGTCGCAAATAAAAATTGCAATAAATTGTATCTGACTACCGGAGAAAATATTTCCGAATAGTCAACATCTTGTTTCTGTGGGCGAGCCTTGCTTTATAACGAACCAGAGCACCTTCAGCATTGCGCTTAGTTTTAGAAACGCACTTTGAATTTGTGAACAATGTCTCATTTTCTGCATACGTTTTAGCAATTAATCTGTTTTTCGCATCAAGGACTTTACATATGTACATTAGGGCGATTCAAAAGAAATGTTTTCTTCGTTTGGTACTCTGGAAAATGGGTTCCTAGACACCTCTAAGGAAGCCTCTCCAAGAATGAGTTCTTAATTGTAACGGGAAGGTCCTCCTATGTACAATTTTCTATTTTTTCTTATTATCATATAGAAAGTTTTATATCTCGCTTCCAACTACTTGAAAAAATATCTTGTTCCTTAGATTTTGTAGGAAATTAAATGCTCTACAAAAAAGTCTGTACGATTTTTTCGTAAACCCAACACTTTAAAAGATATTAAAGTTTGATTATTTTTGGGAAATTTTTTTGTTTTTTATGAATTTTATAACTCAATGAAATAAAATCATTATGAATGATGAAACTCATAGTTTTGTAGGAAATTTACTGCACTATAAAAATGGTCTCCCATGATTTTTCGATTAAGTTAAGCGTTTACGAGATATTCATCGTCAAACATAAATGCATATTACGGTGCATCAAAAAAACTCTGGTACTCTGAAAAATATGTTCCTAGGAACCTCTCATAAAGCCTCTCATTGTTCATATACATTTATTTCTACTTAAATGTACATATATTATTTTACATTGTCGAACAAATAATTCAAAAGCATGCAAACATACATATGCGTACACATGTGAATATGTTACCAACAAAAAATTTAAACATTGTTCTACAAAAACAATACTTGTCTAAATAGCGGAAGCATCACAAATATAGTAAATTTTACAACAAAAACGATTTCATACATAAACGAAGGCGCAAATTCCACAAGCGACCTGGCTTCATTCATAAAAACAGACGCCGTAACCTCTCCCCGAGCATGCTTTTGCTTGTAAGCGTCTTTTCGCGACGATGGTAAAAGCTAAAAACCATGAATTGAACATCTTTCTGGTGTTTTTTCTAAAAACGAAGTGGGAAAAGTGGCAACATAGCTGTTGTCGATTAACACTATTTGACAATTCTAAAATATTTTTCCGTGGCTCGCAAAAATCAGCGCTGATATGTATGCAAGCTCATACAAAAACATACATATACTATACGCTAGCTTATTGGCGAAGCTATTTGAGCAGTAAGGGAAGCGGTAACAATCGGCGATCGTTTGTTAGTTTCTTTCGTCACAGCTCGGATTTTCTACCAACAACATAACGTTGTGGCGCTTTGTCGTCGCGTTAGTGCTTCGACGGATTGACTCTTTGACATTTGTTATTATGAATGTATGTACATATGTATGTGGCTCGCATTTGCTTTCGTAAACATACAGACAAAAGTGCCAAAGAAATAATATACTATATGTATGTATGCTATAGAAATTCTATTGCTACAAATATGGGAAAGATACCGAAATAATACGAATACGCATTATTCATGAAGGTCATTCATGAAGGTGAAGAAATGAAGTTTCTTTGGCACATCTTCACTTTGTAATAGTCGAAATATATATAATCTACTCGATATATAAATTTATTTAAAAATTAAAATTAGTTTTACCTAATTTTTCCCGATTTTGTAATAAAATTAAAGTTTTTACCATTTTTCGGAAAACAGTGATTCATATAATACAAAATAATCACACATATGTGACTCAAAGAATGCTTTTTTTACATCCTCTGTGTGACTTTGTATATTTTTCTTCAAATCATTTCTCTTTATTTATTCTCGCATGAATTTAGTCGTTTTACATATATTTCTGCCAGAGAACGTGCTCATTTCTGCTAAATAGCAGCGATAATGGTGAATCCCTTACTACAATTCCATGTTAGCCGTCAAATCGACAATCATACAGATTTCAATTTACGTCTTCTCTATGCTTTAAGTTCTCTGACTCATGCGAGAAAAGCATTATTTACATATGGTTGGAACATACCCAACTTAACAAGTTTTAAATCCTTTTCAAGTGAAATTTATTTAGAAATTTGCTTTTATTGTGAATTAATTGAATAAATAGCTTTTTTTCGTGTTTAATATGATTATAATCTGACAAAATATTTATCAATTATGTTTTTCGACTAATGTTGGGAGTTTCACCTCTAACGTTCTGATTGTATGCTACATTTAAAAGTTCATTTACAGTTTGGTCTAAGTTTGGTGAAAGGGTTGGTGATATTCGACATCGTCGTAGTGCAGAAGACGTTATGCAAAACTGCCGTTGCGACTACAATACTTTGGACAAAATACTAACTTTTTGAAATGAATGCGTATTCTTAGAGTTAACATGAGAAATCTTCTTTTCCATACTATATAGGACGTCTCAACTCAATTTCGTGTAGTAATAATAGATTCATTAACTAACTTTTCTGCACTGTCAGCAATTACAACACTCCGTCCAAATTCATTAGAATTCAAGCTGTGGGAAATTTGAGAGTTTCGAAAAATCGTGGTTCATGTAGAATAGGGTGGGTCGATTCCGGTTTCGGGATTTCTAATAGTGCGGAAAAGTTGCCTTAGTACTTCCTGATTCCAATGCAACTTTTTGTTTTGAGATCGGATTGCATCTTCAACCCCAACTCCGGCCTTGAAATTGCGGAAATTCGCCTAAAATCGTGAAATTGTCTACCTAGCGCCTGAAATACGCATCTCATGGCAAAATGTATAAAACAAAAGTTATTTGTCACGTCATTTGCTACCGAAACGAAACTACCTAGGACGAACCGTTCCCGAGATACGAGCGAAAATGCGGCGCGCCACATCGCAAGGTGAAAATCGGTTTGCGGCTACACTTTTTGACGTTGATTTCGCCGAGTGCGATCACTTACGTTCATTCACCTAGGCCAAAGAACACGTTCGGATAGGTCTCCACACAAATATTTTTTCATCGAGTTCCTTCACTCTTGTCGGTGATTTCGCCGAGTTCTACCACTTACATTTCTTTCCCTGCGCCATACGACACGTTCGGACTGGTCTCCACATAAATATTTTTTCATCGAGTTTCTTCACTCTTGTCGTTTATTGCGCCGAGTGCTATCACTTATATTCTCTCAACAGAACACAGAACTCAAAATTTCTGTATCTAAATTTAAATTTAGACAGAAATGTCCTGTGTTTGGCATATATCCGTACAATCTCTCTGAGTCCCAGTTACCTACTCACCAGGATGTTCTTTTGTGTTATCAGTTTGAAAGATTTCGTATAGGGTGACTCCGAGGCGACAACTATGAACCTTGGAATAAAGAGGTTACAGAAATAGTTGCAAAAAAGGTTGAAAATACTTTCAAAAAGTCATCTATTCCGATAGTTTCACACACCAGAGTTGTACAAA
>NW_017537509.1:53468-70845 GCF_001853355.1 Bactrocera latifrons | reverse complement strand
GTTTGAGCTCTAAAAGAGACGACTTTGTCTCTTCTGCCGGAAAATTATTTGACATCGCTGCTTGCAAATGCATATATTTTTCTTCTTGCACATGTCCAAAGGAAAAGAAAGTTCATATCAATGAACAACCATTCCTCTTGGACCAGAGAACCAGAAGAATTGGTCGCATTGGAAGTGTTGATCTACCTGAAACAAAAAAGATTACAAAGAAAAATGAACGTAAAGAAAAGCTTTCAAAACGTCATTTAACATCAACACTTACCAGAAAAGTATCAGCTAGAGCATGTGACCATTCAGATCAGCCAGACTGTCATACAGACGACAACAATGTAGGTGCGTCGCTCATGGATTCTTCCAAAMASGATGCTGATGATGAATTTTCTCTTCCATCCTCTAAAACCAAACAAARCACACTAGTATTAGAATACACTGCTTTAGCTGCCCAAAGATTTGGAGTAAGTGACAGAGCAGCGGCCTTGATTGTTTCATCTGCTTTTCTGGATGCCAAAAAGGCAGGTTTGATAACAGAGGATTAGGCTAGCTTTGTCACTGACAAAAGCAAAATTAGTTGGGCAAAAAAAAAAGGGTTGGAGTTAAGCTCCAAAACACCGAAAGTATTGACTCTGTATGGGCTGTATTTTGACGGCCGCAAAGACAATACACTTACACAAGTCAGCGAAGGTGAAAAGTACTACCGCGACACTGTCAAAGAGGAAAATATTTCTCTTATAGCGGAACCTGGTTGTCATTACATTGCTCACCTCGTCGCCTCTCCTTCCGGGTCGCCTGAGGATGAGACGCAAGCTATATGGCAACATTTACAAGACAATTCAGTTGATGTGGAACATCTAGAAGTTGTCGGTGCTGATRGCACCAACACGAACACAGGTTGGAAAGGTGGAATCATTCGGAAACTAGAAGAAAGAATAGGTAGGCCATTACAGTGAGTTGTTTGTGTTCACCATTTCAACGAACTTCCATTTCGTGCCCTTTTCGAAAACATAGATGGTGTTTCAAAGAGTCCAAATACATTCTCTGGCGACATAGGTAAACTGCTCCCTGATTGTGAGAATTTGCCTGTTGTCAAATTTGAAAGTTTTCCATCCTGCCAATTACCTTCTGAGGTTATTAATCCGACTCAACTTAGAACAGACCAAGCTCATCTCTATAAAATATCAGAAGCTGTTATTTCCGGTCAATGTTCCTCAGATTTAGCGTCGATGCATCCAGGTAATATGTGCAAATCTCACTGGCTCACCTGTRCAAATAGAATTCTGAGATTATACATTTCTACTGACAAACCAACAAAGGAAATAAAGATTTTGGTCAAGTACACACCTACAGTTTACTCACCTTTGTGGTTCTCAATAAGATTCAACAGTTCAATCATATATAAAACACAAAGGTCGAGATACTTATCTGCTAAACTGCACAAAGTTGTCGATTCATCCATCGATTGACAGAGGCATCTTCTAAAGTTATTGGCCCCCAATTTCGTGATCGTTTTATACGCTCTACACTGAAATCTAGGCAACAAATGCCAAAGTTTAGTACAAAATCTGATTTTATCAACAAATTTTACACAGAATCAGACTAAAACAAGCCTGACATATGGTTGGTTTTTTAGGTTGGGCTTGGGAGGAACCCGAAGAGAAGCCCAAGAAGAAGTTGCACTGGAATCACAAGGTACTAAGGCAACTTTTCCGCACTATTAGAAATCCCGAATCGAAAAATGTCCGGAATCGACCCACCCTAGTGGACACATATGTCATAAAAAAGCACAGCTTTTTGACGTTCATAGATAAATTTTCTAAATTAGCTACTGCAATTTATTTAGAAGGCATAACCAGCATAACTATAATAGAAAAAATTCGTTTATATTTTTCCTTGTTGAGATTCCGCTTTATTCAAAAGTATTTTAACAAGAAAAGAAAAGAACAGTTAAAGTGAAAAAATCATAGACTTGTTCGTTTTTGTACATTTCTGGTTAGTATGCATGTTTGCTGTTACAGAGTCGCATTGTTACAGAGTCGCATTGGAAACGGACTTATTTTCAACATTCCTTATAACCAAAGCCAAAACGCAGAATTGCTGATGGTGAATTTAACTCAAGTAATGTAAAGGATTTCCTGAGAAGAGAAGAAGTAGAAATTCATTTTGCAAAACCTAATTCTCAAACTGGCAATGCTGACATCGAAAGATTTCATAATACTTTAAGCGAAAGGTTTAGAATAATAGAAATAGAAACGCCGGAATTGTCAGTTCAGGAAAAAGTACATAAATGCACCGAATGGTATAACAAATATATTCAACCACAGGGAAAAAGCCAATAGATATTACAAACGGTAATTATGATAAAAATGAAATATTTTAACGACTTAAACCAGTAAAAGAAAAGCAAATCGAAAAGCTTAACACTAGAAGAGAAAATTATCAACACATCGACAGGGTGGGATATGTAAAAGACTATAAAGCTGTTAGGAACAGGAACCCATATACAAAAAAATGGCAATTGACACCATTCACACAACTAATATTAAAAGAACTATCAAATTTTCAACCCTAATGACTTTTCTTATACTGAGCAACGCTACCCTAATGGTGGAAAACGTTGATGGTACAAACGGTTTTACTGAAATTTCTCTTGAAGATGCAAAGATAACAGTCAATTRCAGCACAATACTACATATTATCAACCCGTTAGAAATTATTAAAGTTATTGAAACTCTTGAACATAACATCGAACAAATTATAGATAATGAGGAAAACCATTTTTTGGTACAAGAATTAAATAAGGTTAAATCGAAGTTAATAACTATATACCCACATAGACAACGACGAGGATTAGGAATGAAATGGTTATATAGTACAATGGACGATATCGACAGAAAAGAAATATAGCAACATCTCCAAACAATAGACGAGAATAACCATGCACTAATAGAAAATTCAAACCAAAATATAGAAATAAATAACGTATTTAATATAACAATTACAAAACTTAAAGAAGCTATAGATGAAGATAGGGAAAAATTTACAAGAAACTTTAATGAAATCGTTACAAGYGATCAACAATTAGAAAGAAAAATAATGTATCTTGATACTCTGTTAAAAATTWAAATTTTATTAGACAATGTTGAACACATACAAAACAACTTTATGTCTGGAAAAATTAGTATAATGAATAACAATATACTAACTGGAGAAGAAATAGTTCGTTGCAATATAGATTTTTGTAAAATGCAAAATATTAAAGTTAGCACAGCTCAATATAAAAGTAATGAAATCATTTTTGTTATACAAATACCAATCGAAGTAATTAAAGTAAAAAGATCTCTATTTATACCAATACCAAATTACCAACATGAAGAGCTTTTGTTTGAAACCCAAGAAGTCGTAAAAATTAATGGAACTATGTATGAGTATAACAATGAATCTTTATTAAAAAAATTTAAAAATATCACAATTATGTATATTGACAAAAACTTGTTTAAGAATAAAAGATTATAAGTTAGAAACTAAGGAAATACGACCAGGCTTGCTAATTTTGAAAAACCATGCATGTCAACTCAGTAGTTAATAATACATGTAATGAAAGACAATTAATTTTAAAAGGTAATGCTTTAATCACGTTCAATAATTGTAAAAAAGAAATAAATAAAATAATCTTTCACAACTATAATAATGAATTCCATGAAAGTTTCACAATGTCTGGCACTTTCTTCATTAATAATACAAAAACTCAGTTAACGTTTGGTGAACTCATTGCAAACCAAATTAAAATATAGAAAAAATTGCAGAACTTAGATTTCATAAAAAAATCAATTACACTTTTACCGGAATTGCTTTAGCTTGCAGTATGATAACTGTTATAACAATACCTACATTTCTTTATTATTACAAAAAAGGTATAAATAACAAAACAGAATTTATTATAAAAACTCAGGTCGAATTTTCAGTCAAATGGGGGAGCAGGTACGTCCACTTCCCATTCCAATGAGTCGTTCAATTCGCTTCCAGTAAATTGGGGCAAATGGCAAATAAACAGTCACAGTTGTTTACACAATGAAACTGCAGACCGATCAAATTTATTTATTTCCGAACTTACAAATTCAATTGTTTACTTGCACAGCAACCATTGTAACCTAATAAACTTTGCTTCATATACAACAACCAAAATTCATTGCAATTGTAATTCGATACTTCCGTTTTTGTTTATATTAATAATTTTGGTGCAACGATCGATTTCGTTGACATAATTGATTTCATAATCATATGAGTGAGTTCAACTGACGTTGTGCTGAGTCTGCATTTGAGAATTTAAGATTTAAAGATCCAACCGAAATCAAAAGTTCAATAATAAAGATATTTTGAATAAAAATTTAAACCATTCGGAATTACTTACGAAAAGTCGACAGTCATTTCTTTTACGTGGCGCCAATTGGATATTCCAAGCGTAGCCAGGTCCTTCTCCACCTGGTCCTTCCAACGGAGTGGAGGTCTTCCCCTTCCTCTGCTTCCCCCGGCGGGTATAGCGTCGAACACTTTCAGAGCTGGAGTGTTTTCCTCCATTCGGACAACATGACGTAGCCAGCGTAGCCCCTGTCTTTTAATTCATTGAACTATGTCAATGTCGTCATATATCTCTTACAGCTCATCGTTCCATCGAATGCGATATTCGCCGTGGCGAACGCGCAAAGGACCATAAATCTTTCGCAGAAATTTTCTCTCGAAAACTCGCAACGGCAACTCATCAGTTGTTGTCATCGTCCAAGACTCTGCACCATATAGCAGGACGCGAATTATAATAATAATAATAATACCCACCGATTACCCTCCTCCCGCCCAACCGACGCGAACGGAATTAGCCGAGTCATAAAAGGCAAGTGAGTTTTAAGCGTTGCGATCTTAAGATGCTCAGCTACAGAAACAAAAATTTCAACAGCCAAAATTAAGAAYTAGATTAAAGTTTATAATTTTTAAATGTTACTTGTTAAGAGAAGATAAAATATTTTTTTCAATGGTAAAGAGTTAATCTGTTAGATCAAATGTGCTGGAATGAGAATCGAAATCGTGACATGTACGGCGGAATGGTTCGTTTAACTCCAAATTTGTTAAAGAAAATTTTAAAAGTAAAGGTCTAAACTGCCTGGTAGAGCGAGCGGGAATGTTAAAATTAATTTCAGACAAGGGAGATGGGCTACAGACTGACCCCTTGATGAGTTTTACAAGAAATATTATACCAAGCATTTCCCTACGACTAGCGAGTGTAGGGAGATTTATAAGTTTTAAACGGTTAGTGTAGGGGAAGATTTAAACTGGAATCCCAATGCAAATGATTTAAGGCAAAAAGTAAAAATTATGACTTATAGAGTTTGAGTCAATAGAGGTCTTTGCTTCTCAATYGCCTACTCAATCCGTAGTAGCACCTGTTGGCAAGAGTTGTCCTGCGTTGGATTTCCAGGCTGTTATTGTTGGTGGTGTTTACGCTGTTCCAAGATAGACGAAATTATCTACGACATGTATTGGAGTGATTACGGCAGACCTCGTATAATTGCAGCTATGACACGAAACCGTCATGAGAAGATTCGACAATTTTTGAACATCAGCAACAATAACGCAATGCCTCATTGCCGTAATACTTGTCAGCAAATGAGGTTGATATTCTTATTCTTCTTTACTGGAGTAGAAACCACTTACGCGTTTATAACGAAGTTAACAACAGCGCGTCAGTCGTTTCTTTTTTTCGCAAGGTGGCGCCAATTGGAGATTTTTAACGAAGCCAGGTCCTTCTTCACCTGGTATTTGCAACGGAGTGGAGGTATTCTTCTTCCCCTGCTTCCCCTGCCAGGTAATGCGTCGAGAACTTTCAGTGTTAGAGTCTTTTCGTCCATTCGGATGGCATGATGTTGCTGATGCTGGTTACAAGATAGACAAAATTATCTACGACTTCTAAGTTGCAGGTGCCTCGTCGCGAGTGCGACAAATGTTTGTTTGATGAGAGGAGATATTCCGCCTTGCCCTGATTCACAACTACATCCATTTGCTTCGCTGCCTTTTTTGGAGAAAACAGAACTAGCGGCACGGGTGTTGCGACCAATGATATCAATACATCGCAGCATAAAGGCATCTCCTTTTCGTGCTATCAAAAGCTTTGAAGTCGAAGGCGCGTGGTGATTATCTGGTTAGTTGTTGATTTGAGTCTACACTGATAAACTCCAATCAGTCTGTTGACGGTGGGCTTTAACCTTTTACACAGTACGCTCGATAGAACCTTATAAGCGATGTTGAGGAGGTTTATACCATGGTAGTTGGCGAAGATTGGGGAACTCTCTATTTGTAGTTTGGGCAGAGAACAGTTGAATTCTTTTGCTATAAGAGTATAGCCACAGTAGTAAATGCCACAAGGACCTACTCGCTTCAGTCCTTGCCCCGTCCATTGCATTTCTTGGACGGCAGTGCTCAACTTTCTGGTCAGCAGCCCTTATCAATTAAAAGAACGGATATTCCAGGTGCGTGCCCTATCTAATCGAAAAATCTTTAAACTTTTTCATTGGGGTGTTTTTTACGTGGCGGGTCTCAAATCTAGCGCACAACTCTCTGGAGGGGATTTTTCGCCTTCTTTCTTTATCTCGCCTTCAAACGAATGTTTGTTGGCTACTCAGAGGATTCTACACTAGTCTCCTGTTGTTGGCTTATTTGGAACTTCAAGGAATTTACGCATTGGGAATAGTTCGACGAATGAGTATTCCAGTGAAATTTCCAAATCGGGGTGAGATAGTTTGATATTTCCACAGTCTCCTGGAAAGAAAAAGAAGTCTCCTGGAAAGAGAAAGTGGTTAACATGGCTTCAACACGAATTCATATGCGAAGTTGCCGAAGTCTTGATGACAAATGGAACTATGTTACAAAGAAAATGAGCCGGAAGTAACAGAATCAGATTTCCGCGAAACGATCTCGTCTTAATAGAGCCTCGCTACCGCCGCGTGGTATAAGGTTAAAGATTATTGGAAATTTTTCTTAGTTTTTAAATGATGGAAAACCAAGATGCATACATCATAAATTTTCATCACGTACGCAAATTTATTGCATAAAATGTGGTATATCTCTTTGTTTAACGTCACAGAAAAACAGAACAAATGTTGTTTGTACCCGACCGACAGTTACAAGTATATTACATATCACATTTTTGATTTACTCGGAGTTATCAGGCTTTTAAGGGTTAATGCTATGTCATAACTGCAAAGCTTGATAAAAATCRAATCGAAATATTACCCAGCCCCGATGCTTATACTTGTATGGGAATACTGGTACATAAGAATTTCAAGCTTTCGGTTGGCTTTATACCGTATATCATATTTCGGTATATGTGAAATATCTTAGCACAATGAAATATAATATTGAATATCCGCAAACTGTTGTGAATATACGATATTGATCCACGAATTACACTAATTTTCATACGTTAAATATAATATAATAATTTTCATTAGTCAATTGATTTAATCTAAAATTTCCTACAAATTTCTCCTGAACATTTTTCCTACAGCTCTTGTCCTTTACGAGATATATACAAATGAATTCGAAATTCGTGGAAAAATCGGGTTTAGAGCTCTGTGCTACTTCAACGGCTTGAGTTACGATTTTGTTGCACGAGGCACTTTTGTAGAGTGAACGATTCTGAGAAATATGCGTCTGAAGTCAAAATAGAAAAAAAAAATTCAGGGAATTTTTTATGGTATTTCCAAGGAAATTCCGTGACGGGATTAAAACAATTAAAAGTTAAAAAAAAAATCGGCTACTATCTATTTTCCATACCCCTAGAAGTCGGAAAATTGGACAATTCCGAAAATGAACCTTCTTTTACGCAATTTTTTTTGTTTTATTTTTCAATATTTTGACTTCGTTCAATGTCGGTCACTTGCTTTTTTATTCCGGCTATTCAAAAGTGAATTATTGAAAATTATTCAGTGAAAACTTTATGTGCGTTTCACGCAAAGTGATCAATTACAGATTGAAATTTGCTACATCGGTGTTCTTTTTGCCATCAACGTATGGCAGGCCAAGACACATGAACGAGTACTCCCAGGATGCGATGACATACATGGGGAATTATTGATCCCTGTCAATCAGCAAGCGATTATCACGATATTGCAGCACGACTTTTCAAACAACTACTACGATGTTTGATGGACTTTATCTTGAAACAACGTATATGTGGTGCTGTTAGATGCTAAATGTACTCTGTTGAGTGGAAAAAGAGAGGTTTGCCACATGCACACATTCTTTCTTGGAAATTTCTGATGTAGAGAAGGATCCGGTGTTATACGAAGTGATGAAACCCAATATGATTCATGGACCTAGCGGTCACCACAACCCCACTTCATATCAATCAATATTGAGTATTACTGTTTGGTGAAATCGTACAAATGCGTTTGCAAGTACGTTACCAAAGAAAGTAACGTGGCGTTTATTGTCCATCAAATGGGTCGATAAATGAATTGCAATGAAGCGCTTTTAGGATATTTACTTTTGCAATTCATGAACCTTTTCCGACTGTTTTGCATCTCACAGTTCATTTGGAGAAGGCCAAAGTGTGTATTTCAACCCCGGAAACGCCGCCAACAACAAARTTGACTTTGACGAATATTTTCTCGACTTGCATATTGTATATTATACATGTGATACATCGTCGAAGAAATGTTTACACGGAAAACAAGGCCAACCAGTAGATGGACATTCAGTTGTGTTCTCAGACTAATGCATTAGGATGAGTTTACACAATCCACCCGGAAAACGACGATTGCTTCTACCTTCTATTTCTATTGATTAATGTACGCAGTTCAACTTCATTGCGTACTGTGTATGGCACGGTGTACAATTGCTGGAACATGATATTCACTGGAATCAAACATTGGACGATGCGATAGTTGCTTCGCATGCTACTGAAGTTCGCACACTTTCCGCGATGACGCCTCCAAACCTGCGTTATGTATGGGATACGAACAAAAATTAAATTACTGAAGACATTTTACATCGTATTCGCTAAGAATTGTAAGTGGGCAAATTCTGATCATCTTGACAATGAAGACGAAGCCGTGATTTGTCCAGTAGAATTTCCAATTTCTTTGGAGTGGATTGGTATGCCGCCGCATCTTTTGCTTCTCAAAGTTGAATCTGTCATTCTTATGTTTCGCAATCTTCATGCGCCGAAACTATGTAATGGAACTAGACTGACTGTGATGCAGCTATCGAATACAAGGGCGCCGAATACTTGGGACTACAATTTTTTTTTTAGTTCCAACGAAGAAATGGGGTCAGCTAGTAGTATTATAAATTTATCTCAATATTATTTCATGGAATAATAAAATTATATGTATTGTACTCATTTTTTACATGCCAATGTTTTGAAAGATTTTTAAAATTTTAGTTCAGTTAGTGTACCTACCATATTTTATTGGACTTAATATGTATCTCTTTAGGTAATTGGTAAAACTTAAATTCACTTAAATCTGGTATTACGAAAATCCTTTTATGAAATAATATTAATGGATCTCAAATTACAATAGAAATATATGTACATATTTCTCAATGTCTAACCAAAATTTTATACTTATTTATAAAATAACGGAGGTATGATTTTGAGATTTAGAATGTACGTCTACTGCAGCACTGAAAAGTGCTGTGGAAAATAGCGCTTCGGTAAGCCTGTTTGTATCAACTGGGTAGACATGTATTCGGCCAAACTATGAGTTCAGGTAATTGACATAAAAAATAAGTATTTAGAGATGATATGTATATTTACATAAATATGCGTAAGTTAATATCATATCATTCTTATATATTTTTGCGGCTGTTGCCACTGACAATGAATGCATGGCTATAATATAAGCTATTTTAATGTTAGCTTGTATGTATACGTATAACATTCTCGTTGACTAGAATTCAACATGGTAAATATACCAGAACAATTGCTAAGAAAAGGAAAACATAACAAATATATGCCATCACACTCGTACCCAAATCTTATGAATAATGAAAAAGTGTTCTTATGTGTGTGTATGCCTTTGTCGACAGTATGTCGTATGATAGCGGGCCGGTAACACGTTTTTAAGCAAAAGAAAGTATTGCATGTAAAAATTTCTATAACCTGGTTGTACCACAACGGTTGAATGTCTCACATTATGCTAGCCTAAAACGTTACTTAAGATATATTTGTAAGTTTACTGCAATTTGATAAAAAATATATTTCATTAAAGTGTTTCAATGTTAATGTTTTTACAAATGTGTGAAAATAGTTATGATTGTAGATATTTGTGCATACAGTTAATAAGTAAACATTTAAGCTTACATTATTGCGTTGAATTAAAGTTATACATGTGCACTAAATAAAAACACATACTTGCGTACATAAATTAAAAGTCACAGTGTAATATTAAATGTATATTGTTCTACAGAAAAGCGTAAAGATTGTTCAATAATGTTCTATTACTTGTTGTTTAGTTTTGTGCTTAATCAATAAATATCTTTCTCTTACAAAAATAAAACAACTGAATACCACCAAAACAAATAATTTTGGTAAAGCGAAATAAAGATTATATAAAAAAGAAATTAACAAGCAAAGTTTATAGTAATAAAATGAAAATTGTATACAAAAATAATAAAAAATATGAATTAGTAGATTAGTAGTTTAATGATTAGTTGTGGATTATAATATGATCAAAACCCTACTTGAAATTAGGAGTAAGTATTATTTGATTTTAAAAGTAATTTAAAATTAAACACCAGCCTGGAGAAGTGAGGAAAAAGTGGATATGGCATAAAATAATAAAAAGTTTAACAAAAAACATAGCAGATTGCTATCAACCATCTTGTATGTAGACATGACAGTGAATTCATTACATCTAATTTTCGCAGTATAAATGCAATGTGTGGTACAAAGAGTACCATACTCCGTTCTATAAGAAATTACGATTATTAGCATCATAATCAATTTCCAATTTTCAATATAACGATATCCTTAAAAATATGTGGATAAGCACAATTAGTTTCTGCAAAAAAGACTTAGAATACATAAAGTATTATCCACATAATGACGTGGCGAGAACTAGTAATGAGTGTGCAAAAACTATAATTTATTTTCTATAAGCTTTAAGTGAAATCATTATTTGTGGTATATGGGTACTGGGGAGATTCGCATTTTTGGTACCAAGTCGTAAAATAATAAATGAAAGAGCATTTCATTTAGTAGATATTGACTGATACTTGTAGAAGTTAAGATATTCATATTTATTACATCATTAAATCATAGTATTCTTTATCTTATAGTTTAATTAACAAACGGTTTAAAGATGTGCATATTAAAACACTGAAGGGGCAGCCCCGCCCAATTTAAAAAAAAATTTCGTCCACAATTCTTCGCAACTGTGATCCCCTATGCCAAATGATAGCTTTACATATTCATTTAGTGCTTAGTAATGCACTTTATAAGTTCCCTTATCGCTTGCACGGGCATACGGATTTCAACTCGTTGACAATGACCCCTTCTTTTTTGATAAACTATCTTTTTTACTGGATCTGGTTCATCAAAGCCTAATGAGTAATAAAATGGCACGATTTCGGCTACTTTGGCGGAGGGGTAAATAAACCGAATTTCCGTATAAATGGGGTATGTGCGGATAGGGGAGCTTCTCCAGAGGAGGAATATCGGAAAATAATATAAAAATAACAGATATTTTTTTTTTAATATTTACGATTAAAAGTTCAAAAATTTACACTAATAACACATGGTATTTCTCTATCTTTCACTAAATTTATTCACGTTTTTCATTCTGTATATTGAAATATGTTCACATTTCTATTTTGTTTTGTAATATATTACCTACATTTATTAATTTAAAAATCACTTAGCACACACGTTGTTGCAAATGTTAGATTATTTACAATTATGAGGAGAACGAGCGTTGCCACATCTTAAAAACCAAATTGTAGGATTCTTCACGATTTTTCTTTGTTTGTTTTTTTGCGTGTTCTACATTAATTACAATAAAAACACTTTAAAACATTTTTAAAGTTATAATTGAGTTGAGAACACTTTTTCCATCTACATATGTAAATATATGTATAATATGTGATTTATATTTAAGAAACACAAATAATTAAAATTCTATGATAATATTATAAAACTTATATTATATCAGTATGACCAAAGTACTTTCGCGTTGTACTTCTTTCGGCGTTGGCGGCCTTCGGCCGCGCTCTAAAAAAATAACCCTGGTCGAGCGAATACCCGGGGTGACTGAAGTACTTTCGCATTGTACTCCTTTCTGCGTTAAAAATATATTGAGTTTTCGTTATAAATTGGTTGAATTTTGGTTATTAAATCTGTGACAAGGTGAAAATCTAAAATCGTGAGCCTTTTTAGTGCTGCCATCTTCTTTAGAAAGCTTGTAGATCTTTCCTTTTGGCGGGATTGATAAATAAATGTAGCTAGGCCCTAGTTATTTCAAAATGTTATATCAAAATGAACCCCTTATAGCTGTATCATACACCATACCATACACCCAAATCGGTTTAACTACTGTGAGCAAAAAATAGTAAGACTCTTCAATTTAACTTTCGCATTGAAACCCATTCGTCAAAATATTTTTTTTCTAGGTTAGAATGAAAGGTAACATCTGTGCCAAATCTCACATCAAAATAATCATTAGTGTTTAGTATACCCTAGTGTTGCTGAAGTAAATAAAGTACATTCGGCGACTTTTGCGGTGAGTGAAATTATTCAATAAAGAAAATATATTAAATTCTGTGTGCTCAATCAAATTCAAGTGTTTTGATCAGTACAAGTAATTCAAAGAGGGGCGAGAATGTGTTGACGACGAACCACATCCAGGGCGACATCAACCTATAATCAACACATCAATAAAATAAAGGGATTGGTGCTTGAAAATCGACAATCAACAGTCAAAATTCTTACTAACGTTGTTGTAATATCGGATAATTAGTTCTCGATTAGTTCTAAAATCACTCAATTTTGCGAAAGATGGCGTAGTTTTGACGTCTGCGAAGCAATGCTTTCCGACATCCGAGGATGTCATGTAATTTATTATTACGTGCGACGAGTCTTGGATCTATGCTTACGATCCTGAAACAGAAGATAAATCGACCGAATATCGTGGCGAGGGTGAGCCGAACCCGAAAAGACAACGTCAAAGCAGGTCAAAAATCAATCAATTCTCACGAAGAATATATGCAGTATGCGAGGGTGCATTATAGTGGTGCAAAAACCAAGGCTTGTAGGCCCAAAGTTCTGACCTCTTTTTAACGAATAGCTTCGCTCAAACGACGCATAACACTCAGATAGTATCCCTTCGCCGGTCGGAAGGAATTCGGAGTGCACCACACCACGAAAATCGAAGAAAACTCACAACATAACCTTCATTTTTGACCTGCCTTGACGTGGTTTTCCGGCAGGCTCATCTCTGCCACGATATTCGAAAGGCCTTGTTGTCGTATGTTTTACATTCGTTAACGCGACGCTGTTTTTCGAAAAGTTTGAGTGATTTTAGTTTTCGTGCTTTCATTTTTCTTAGGCCCAAATTATCTACAAAGAGGTTTTCACTGATCCTTTCGATATTCAAACGATGCCAGTAAGATCTCTGACGTCGATTCTCAGGCACCGATTCCTTAACTATATTGACATGTGATTTATCATTATTTATTGGTGTTGTTGAATCCTCGATATGAATTATCGTTAATGCGTTCTCGACCCTCTTTGAATCATTTGTACCAGTCAATAACACTTGTTTGCGGCAAACAATTGTCACCGAAGACCTTTTCAAACTGAACGTTCAGGCAAAAGAAATTATTTTATACATACAAATATTACTGGCACTTCATTGTTGAATAATTTCACTCATCTATTTTATGTACTTAAGAAAGGCAAGCGTATACTAAATACGAATAACTATTTTTATGTGAGACTTGGCATAGATGTCACTGATAGTCACCCAACTTAGGAAAAAATATTTCGATGAATGCGTTTTCATGCAAAATTTAAATTAAAAAATTTCACCATAGGTGGTCCACAGTAGTATAATGTAAATTGCAATTATATAATATTATACCATATTAACCATATATTAAATAAAATTCTATTCTAAAATTTTTAAATGTGTTGAGGGTATAAAAACTGTATCGTACTGTCTTTTTGGAGGTCGAATTTGATTCTATGAATTTGTTGGCTATGAATTTATATCTTCAATTAGGTCTCTGCTTAGATATTATCACTTAGGCTGTCAAGGAGAAAATTGTTGCAATTCTCAAATGGTGATAAATATGCAAATAAAAAAAATAACTTAGTAATCAATTTACGAGAAATTTTTCGATAAACTCAAATGTAATATTAAAATATCACTCACATGTCAACACATCTTTCAAATAAAAAATTGAACCCTTCGAAACCTTCGAAACCTTCAAACACCTAATGCAATAATCTCTGCCTTCTGATTGACTTTCTGTCGGAAACAAAATATAACAACGACACTAATTACTTGAAGAATAGATCAAAAAGATACCCAATATAATTGTTATCCATAATAAATTCTCACGTATAGTTTTAATACTCCCGCAACATGTTACTAAAAAGTTTAGTAGTTTTATTCACCTAACAGTTCTTTGTAACTGCTATATACTTCGTGTGTTTTTCGAATCGGCAAAGTTTTTTCTGTAAGTTGGTAGTACTGTTAGTGACATCTATGCTAAATTTCATGTTAAAAAATTCATTAGTATTTGAGATATTTGTGAGGCTCTAAAAGAGAATTCTTCGATTTTTACTAAGTCTGAATGCTCATACTGCATAAGTTATTCGAAATCACTTCGCCACATTTTCAATTAATAACGTGCCGCAACTTCCGCATTCGCCTGATTTACCAACGTGTAGTTTCTAGCAATTCAGCAAATTCACATGACTACTCCGAGGACATCGTTTTGACTCAATTGAAGATATGCTCCCGACGAGCATTTTTCGAAGTGCTAAGCTGACTGAAAAATTCGTTGGTATAAGTGTATTGTAGCCGGAGGGGATTATTTTGAAGGAGTGAAATTGACAAAATTCCCCTTTCAATTTGACCACAGTGGTACGAAGTTATATCTAAACAAGAAAAAACGCTAACTTTGGCTGCACTGAATCTAATATACCCTTCACAAATGCATATCTTTCAGTAACTTTGTGTCGACGTTCGGCTCGTTCGGAAGAAATTGCATATAGCTGTCATACGACCCGAACGATCGGAATCAAGGGTTTGTATGGAAAACTTTCGCATTTGACGTGGTATCTTCACGAAATTTGAATGAATTACTGCTTAAGGTAACAATATAATCTCCGAAAAATTGTTCGTCAATCTGTCACATATGGTTTTGCTTTGATTTAGTATCATTGAAAAAAATGTTGCTATTGTTTTAGTTTAGTAGCGTAGTTTTATTTTTTATTATATAT
The DNA here is from genome assembly GCF_001853355.1 of Bactrocera latifrons. Lineage (NCBI taxonomy): Eukaryota > Metazoa > Arthropoda > Insecta > Diptera > Tephritidae > Bactrocera > Bactrocera latifrons. The sequence goes on along the minus strand of NW_017537509.1, from coordinate 55,349 downwards.
CGTACATATCTTTTTTGTTCGAATCGATATAAGCTGCAATAATTGTGCAGATAACAATATTCGGTTGTATTGGTATATTTGAAGGCAACTTCAAAAACGATGGTAACCTTTTTTCATTCTGAAGTCAATTTCGATAGAGGCCTTTACTATTCGGAGAATCATGTAACTTCATTCAAAATATATGCCCTTTTTTCCTTGTTTTCATTTTTGTTTTGGTTGTTCCCAAATAAAAAATTTCATGAATTCGCGTGAAGTTGTAAGTTTCCTGAGGCTATATGTATTTACCGGACGAAAACATGAAATTGTTTTGAATTACAAAACATTTTACTTTTTACTTCTTTTATATATGTATATAGTATACTACGACTTACTACTTGCTTATTATTACTTTTTTTATACATAAATGTTGTCAATGCAATGGTGAATATTTTGAATGATTGGCAACCATGCCAGGTTTAAAATTAGAAGTTTTTCTTTTTTTTTACTTTATATAAATCTTTCCAACTTGACATATTTAATTTTTATTTTCTTTAAAAAAAATATATATATAAAAAAATAAACAGTAAAACAGATATTTCTTTTGCATGTTTTATATATTACATTATATTTTTACATTCTAATACAAATAATGAACAATAACGAGAGCATTACTAATTTTGTTTTTAATAGTAACTCGTAGTTGTACTGTATGGTGCACCTTGAATGCATTGATTGTGAGTGTTCTGTTGATTTGCACACAAAAAATTGAGAAAGCACATATGATATGACAGTTCGCGATGCTAAGCTTTTAAAAATTAATTCCTATTTGCCATCATTGATACTGTATTGTTGAAAGTATGTTCTGTTGAAACAAGTTATTAACATTTTTGGATTTTTATACCCTCAACAAGGTATATTAAGTTTGCCAGGAAGTTTGTAACACCCAGAAGAAAGCGTCGGAGACCCTATAAAGTATTTTTATAAATGATCAGAATATTTACCTGAGTTGATTTAGCCATGTCCGTCTGTCTGTCTGTCCGTCCGTCTGTCTTTATATATACGATCTAGTCCCTCAGTTTTTAAGATATCATTTTGAACTTTCTGAAGCTGCTCATTTGTCGAAACTGCCGATATCGGACCAATAATATATAGCTGCCACACAAACTGAACGATCGGAATCAAGTTCTTGTATGGAAAACTTTCACATTTGACAGTGTATCTTCACAAAAGTTSGCACAAGTTATTTTCTAAGATAATAATGTAATATACGAAAAACTGAACGATCTTAATCAAGTTCTTGTATGGACAACTTTCACATTTGACAATATATATTCACGAAATTTGGTATATATTATTTTCTAAGGCAACAATGTAATCTACGAAGAAATTGTTCAGATCGGTTAATTATAGTATATAGCTGGCATATAAAATATTATTATTTTGTATTATATTGGACCTGCATTTTTTTAGCCTAACAATAAGTTATAAAATCTAAAATCTATTTAAAAACTAGACAGGCACAAGCAAGTGATTGAGGTGTTTTTCGTGATACGTTGCTATTTAATACGCAGCCATATCTCTTCTTTTAAGGCGTGTTTGATCGCAGGAATGTACCAAAGCATTAGCCAAAGAAATTGGGTGATTCCGGAGTTTAGATATATTTTAATTCTGCTATCTTCTACCTCCTTCTTTACCATAGGAATACCAAGGTCTTAATGGATATTTTTTAATACTTTCAAAAAGTCATCTATTCCGATAGTTTCCCACACTAGAGTTCTACAAATACTCACCACATACTATAAGAAATTTCTGACTCTTAAGCAAATGTTTTTAAGGAACCCAATAGGTTTGAGCTCTAAAAGAGACGACTTTGTCTCTCCTGCCGGAAAATTATTTGACATC
>NW_017537509.1:50612-52288 GCF_001853355.1 Bactrocera latifrons | reverse complement strand
CCCCCAATTTCGTGATCGTTTTATAAGCTCTACACGGAAACCTAGGCAACAAGTGCCAAACTTTAGTACGAAATCTGATTTTATCAATAAATTTGACACAGATTCAGACTAAAACAAGCCTGACATATGGTTGGTTGGTTGGGTTGGGCTTGGGAGGAACCCGAAGAGAAGCCTCCTCCACGCGGTGGGTTCTGGGTGACCAATATAGGCATTTTTGCTCGTGTCTCGGAAACGGTTCGTCCTACGGCCATGATCACATACCATTTCGGTAGCAAATGACGTGACAAAGAACTTTTGTTTTATACATTTTGCCATGAGATGCGATTTTAGGCGAATTTCCGGAGTTGGGGTTGAAGATGCAATCCGATCTCATAACAAAAAGTTGCATTGAAATCAGGAAGTACTAAGGCAACTTTTCCGCACTATTAGAAATCCCGAATCGAAAAAAGTCCGGAATCGACCCACCCTATTGAATACCAAGATATGTTATGTCATTGGCTTGGGGTACTAAAATAGACGTAGTCTCTTACAACCCTCCTAATAGACCCCTAGAGTTGTATAAGTCGCACGTTAATAACATTTTCTCGCTGGTATTAAATATGGTGAAAGCGAATAATATCTGTGTTTTGGGTGACTTTAAGTTAAGCAATATCGTCTGGTCTGGTTTTTCCTATAGTAATGCTCTTATTCCCTCCAATCTTTCATCTTCTCAGGAGTTGTTTTTCTTTGATAGCCTGCTTAGTCTCAATCCGATTCAAATTAACTCATATTTAAATAGTTTCGATCGTTTTTTTGACTTAGTCTTTCTCAGTGATAATTTAAAATTTAGGTTTCTTGACGGATTCTCTTCAATTACTCCGGCCACCATCCATCATTCTCCACTAGCGTTTGAGGTGGATACTTATCTTTTTGCTCATGTTAAACCTACCGACGGGCTTGGGTTTAATTTTGCATTTTGTGATTTTGAACGACTCAATAATCTGCTTTGTTAGATTAAATGGGATGATTTTCTGTCGGGACTGGATACAGCTAATAGTTTCTCGATTTTCAAGAAATCAATTAAGGAATTTTGTCATTATAATATCCCGCTCAAACATGCACAACCATATAAGTTGCCTTGGTACAATATGGACCTCAAACGTTTAAAAAATCTTAGAAATAAATACTACAGAAAATTCTCTAAAACTAAATCTCTTGTTTCCTTTGTTCAATACCAGCACTACACAAAACTGTTCAATGAATTGGACAAGTTTCTCTATCAAAGGTTTATTAATAGTACAGAGGCTTCAATCAAGTCGAACCCTAAGCTCTTTTGGAACTTTGTAAAATCGAGAAGAGCGTGTTCGGCCATTCCCTCTGCTTTATGCTGGGGTGATAAGTCCGCATGCACACCTGGCGACATCTCCAACCTGTTTGCTGAATTTTTCCAATCGAATTATGTTCACGACGATCCTGATATTAGTTCCACTCATTCGGCTAATAGCTTCCCATCCATAAATTTTGGCACACTGTGTCTTTCACAGGATGATATTGCCAAGGCTATTTACGATATTAAGTCTTCTCCCAAATTGGATTTGGATGGGCTTCCACCTGTACATATAAAAAATTGTACTGCCTTGGTATATCCTCTCATGCTTATCTTCAATAAGTCTCTCTAATCTGGGAATTTTATTGCT
>NW_017537509.1:27776-50057 GCF_001853355.1 Bactrocera latifrons | reverse complement strand
CTGTATACATGCTTTGTTCGGTCCATTTTGGAGTATGCAGTGTTCATCTGGAGACCATATTGCATATCGTCAATTAATAGGATCGAGCGTGTCCAAAAGTTGTTCTTAAATTTGCTCTCCGCTCTCTAAGGTATGTTGACCCAATACCATCGTATACATCCCGTTTATTGCTTTCACATTTTAAACTACTGGAAAATCGTCGGTCCGTTCTCTGCCTTTCATTTGTTTTTAATGTTATTAATGGAGGTATTGACTGTCCCTATTTATTAGAGAAAATTAACTTCAATGCTCCCCAACGTTGTCTCAGATCTATTTCCCCATTTTATTATATAAAGGAAAGTACTAACTTTGCTGAATATGCTCCTCTCAAGCGTGCTATGCGAGAATTTAACTCGATTTCCGAAAAAGTTCTTCTTGATTTTTCTCACTCTAGGGTATCCTTCATTAATACCCTAAATTCTGTTTTTTAGTTTAAGTTAATGACTTATGTACTTTTAGTTGAATTATTTTAGAATTCTATTTAGCATCCTAATTTTCCATTAGTCTGTAAGAATGAATGTTCATAGACTTAACTAAATAAATAAATAAATATTGTTTATTCTTACTGCCGCTCACAATTTTAGTCTAACCGAAAATGTAACATGTTCACTTTTGTGCATTCACATTTATACGCCAGTCAGCTAACCATTTTTCGACAAAACTCAAGTGCTCCGCTAATATTTTTGATGCCATAATGTGGCATTTGTTACGGCTCACTAAAGCTGTGTCATCCACCAAGGTAGAAGTCAATAAATTAGTAGTTCGTTTAGCCGTTGGAAGATCTGCTGTATATATTATATATAGAGTTATGCCTAAACCACTGCTCTGTGGTACTCCAGCACTTATCAGTCGTTCATCAGATATGAAATCTCCCACTTTTACCATAATTTTTTTATTTTTTAAATAAGATTCCAATGTTTTATACAATTCTAAAGGTAGAAATTTTTTAATCTTATATAAAAGACTTTTGTGCCACAGCTTTTCAAATTCCTGACCTACATCGAAAAATATTCTTGAAGAGTACTCCCTGTGCTCAAATACATTCCTTAGTGATATCTATTTACTATAATTATATTTACTTGCTTTATTGTGCCATGTTTCTCACGAAATCCGAATTGATGCATTGGTATTGTATTATTTTAGTGGCGGAAAGAAGACAACTTTGATAGTAACACTTTAGAAAGACAGAGTAGAAGACTGATTAGTCTGTACGAAGACCCCTCAAGGTATGTCTTTCCTAGGTTTACCTATCAAGATAATCTGCGACTTTTTCCATGAAATTGGATAGTGTCCGAAACTAAGAATTGCATTGAAGAGCAAAGAGAGCACCTCTACAGCAATAATTGGTAACTCAGTTAGAATTTTGGGGAAATATTATCATGTCCCGGCGACTTTTTTGTATTAAGTTCTTTAATGATACCAATAATTTCAGAGGGTGAAGTCTTAAGAGACTCGAGCGACTCTTTAGCTGTGTTGGGTAAGATTGGCAGCTTAAAGTTGTTCTTTGGCAAATTTGGTTGAAATAGCTTTTCTATGTGATTTGCAAAGCAATTAGCGTTTTCCTCGCCACTTCGAGCCCAATTTCCACCCAAGTATCGTATAGGCATGTTCTAGTCAGTTGGTGGCTTTACGGATTTTTAGGCTTTCCAAAGGGAATTTTGCTTGTTTGAATTTGGACACAGCTTCCTTCTATAATTTCTGTGTTGAATTCTTCTTCACCTTTAAGAGCTTTTTTTAATTTACGTACAGCAGAATTCAATTGAAGCTGAGTGGAAGTTGAGCGATTTATCTGCTATTCACGTCTTGCACGCCTTTTTTTACTTACAAGCTTTCTTATTTCCCTATTAGATATTTTCTMGGACCAAGCGGCTTATAGGTTTTGTTTGGTGTAGCTAAGACAGCTGCTGTGGTTATATCTCTGCATGTATTTATTTTGTACTCAAAATTAATGTGGCTACTCACGTATTTTTTATATTTCAGCCAACTCGTTTTATAKGAAGTTAGATTCACTTTTGGATTAACGAATATGGGTTGTTCACATAACTTGAAGAGAGTGATTAGAAGATAGGTCAGTGCATGTATGTTATGCGCAATTTATGTATATTTTTGATTACAGTAAAATCAATTAAATCTGGTATTTTCTTACGATCACTAGGTCAATATGTCGGCTTATCAGGAATTATTATTTCAAGGTTATTGTGCCTATTTATAACAGTTGGATATAGCTGTCGACCTTTCGGACTAATTAGTCGTCAGCCCCAATATGTGTGTTTTGCATTGTAATCTCTACCTGCTAGAAATTTGCGGCCTAGTATTTCAAAAAAGTCTTTAATTGCATTGTAATCTCTACCTGCTAGAAATTTGCGGCCTAGTATTTCAAAAAAGTCTTTAATTGGATGTCTGTAATTTTAAACCGAGCTGGGCAGTGTAAGGCCGTCAGGTTTAAATCCCCGCAGCGAATTTTTATAGTTATTGTTGTAGCTTGTAACTGCGCTGTGGCATAAGATTCTAACGCGTGGAGATCTAACCGTTTTCTAACCAACACCATCTGGGTGGTTTGTAACATAGAGTCTAAATCCCGGTATAGGGGAATTATTTTTGTTCGTAAGATGAGTTTCTAACAATAGCATTACATCACTATTATTTTCATCCAGAAATCTAAAAATGGACGGCGATTTCAATTGGTTTACGACGTGCTTGAATGTCCTGTGACAACTTCGATTTCAAACCTTTATATACAGGGCAACCACTGAAGTTAGCAGTGTGATTTCCTTCAGAATTGCTGCACATTTTATGTAAATCCTCTTTTTTAAGAGTACATATTGAAGTAGGATGTAGATCACCACACACCACACAGACACTGCGTAGAGTCCAATACGTTTTCGTGGCAGTTTGTACCTTGTACTGGACCATTTCTCATATGTGGATCCTCAACGGTGATTATGCGATAAAGCAGGTAGTTTAAATTTTAAACTGAGTGTATTTAATTTTTCTTTCTGTGGTACTTTCTACCAAATATATATTTAATACCAATACCACATTCTTCCAATGCTTCTTTGATTTCACTAGAGTCTACGGCGGACTCCATACCCTTAGTTACAACAACTAGGCTCTTAGAGCTCTTCAGTTGATACGAATTCTTGTTTTTATTTGACAAAAATTTAACGATTTTCAGAAAACTTCAGTGTAGGACTGAATTTTTGTTTCATCTATATTGCCTTTTTTCAAAGGCACTATATGAAAATTATTAGTACCTACAATATCACTTAATTTCGTAACAAGAGTATTACTGCTACGGTCGCGCAAATAAATTGGAGATGCATATATTTTCACGAAATTTGGTATGAGTTATTGTTCGTAGAAATAATGTAATATCGGAAGAAATTGTTCAGATCGGCTTACTATAGCACATAACTGCCATACGAACCGAACGATGGGAATCAAGGGCTTGTATGGAAAACTTTCACATTTGACGTGGTTCTTCACGAAATTTTACATGGATTACTGCTTACGTTAACAATATAATCTCTGAAAAAACGGATTACTATAGCATACAGTTTCCGTATAAACTGAACACATAGTTACGAAAAGAAATGCACTTGTGAATGGTATATTAGCTTCGATGCAGCTGAAGTTAACGTTTTTTCTTGTTATTTACTACTGATGAGTTGCAAAGTTTTACACATACAACCCGTTTAAAATGGTTAAATATTAGAAATGTGTATAACTCACAGTGGATTGACCGATACAGATGCAACAGATTTATATAACGAAGTACAAGCTATTAGCAGAAAAATTGGCCATACAAATCTCCACTGGAGTTTTTGAATTATATTTGTTCCAACGAACGACTATACAATGTGACAAAAAGTTACCCGGAAAGTATAAATAAAACGCAAAATATTTAATTATTCATCAGTATTTATTTTCCCGCGTTTAAAGTGATCCCCAGCAGATGTAATACACTAATGTCAACAATCTTTTCTGTCCTCCAAACATTTTCATACGCAATTTTGGGATGAATTTCAGCGAATTTTGTTTTATCTCTTCAATCTACTGAAAACTGGTTCCATGGAGCGGTAATTTCAGTTTTGTGGAATAAGAGAAAATCATGCGGAGACAAATCAAATCAAATGGTCGCAATGATGGCTTAATGCGATAGTGCATAATCATCGTGTATGTAAATACTTCCACAATGCCTTCTGTTTTCGACGGATGTCGATACGACCAAATAGAACCCCTTATTAACCGCGTGTCACTCCGGAACAAATTAATGATGCACCAAACCACGAATATCGAAAAAAAAAAAAAAAATACATCACTTTGATTTTGGAGCGGTTTTGGCGTGTTTTTTGTTTTTTTGCTTTTTTTCACTCCTTTCCGATGAGTGTTGACTTGTTTGCATACCAATCTCATACACCCTTGTCTCATTGACAAAATGTGAGGCAAGTTCATTGTACGGTATTTTTATCAATTATAAAAATTGCAACGCAACTAAGTGTGCCGATTTAAGCAGCTGTTGTAAAGAAATTGGTTGACAAATATCGCTCATATTTGGCATAGAATTAGGGACAGCTATAGCAACTTTGTTTTGGAATATCATTTACCTATAGAATTTCGTTACAATTTCCTTTTACGGTTGTTGCTAACACTTCCTATGTACGTAGTTAGTGCAGAACTCAGTTCTTCTACTTAAAACTTACCAAAACATGCTTTCTTTCTAAAATGTGTAAAGAAATATTGACAGGCTTGGCAACATAATAAATTGAAAATGAAGTCCCCAAACTCTCAACATTAAATTTTTTTATAATTGTGACTCCTCTTACGGCCTTCAACCTAACTTCATTTTTGTTGAAGTTAGAAACTCGGTATTATCGATATTCACTCAACCTCTTACTGTTCTGTTCTGTTGAAGTCTTTTCAAACTTCAACTTTTTTATACTCTCGCAACAAAGTTGCTAAGTAGAGTATTATAGTTTTGTTCACATAACGGTTGTTTGTAAGTCCTAAAACTACAAGAATCATATATAGGGTTATATATAGTAAAGTGATCAGGGTGACGAGTAGAGTTGAAATCCGAAGGTCTGTCTGTCCGTCTGTCCGTGCAAGCTGTAACTTGAGTAAAAACTGATATATCATGATGAAACTTGGTGCACGGATTTCCTGGCTCTATAAAAAGGTTAAGTTCGAAGATGGGTAAAATCGGTCCACTGCCACGCCCAAAAAATGGTGAAAACCGAAAACCTATAAAGTGGCATAACTAAGCCATAAATAAAGATATTACAGTGAAATTTTTCACAAAGGATCGCATTAGGGAGGGACATATTTGGACGTAAATTTTTTGGAAAAGTGGGCGTGGCCCCGCTCCTTACTATTTTTTTTGTACATATCTCGGAAACTAGATGTTATCGACTTAATCACTTTGAACACCATAGAGAGTAGTAATCAATTAGTACCAATTTATTATAAATATATATATAAAATAACCGAATTCCAAGCATCGTCATCGGCCAGTAATACTGACGTGTGTTGTATCACCGAGTCCTGGCTACACCCAGCCATCCTGGATAGAGAAATCATTGTCTACTCAATATTCAGAAAGGATAGAAGCAACTTAACAAGCAATTACACCCGTTGTGGCGGCGTTTTCATCGCAATAAAACAACAACATACCTACGCCGAGCTTATTGTATTACCTGATAAGTATCTAGAACAAATTTATATTAAAATCAAGTGCAATAATACGGATCTAATTATCGGGTGCATATATCTGCCACCTCAATCAGCATACGAAGCTTACAAATTACACTGTCAACAGCTATCCTATAAGACAAACAAATAAAAATGCCGGAGTCATAATCGTCGGTGATTACAACTTACCCAGCAGTACTCCACGCAATGACTGTGAAAACTTACTATATACCGGATTAGCATCTGCGGGCTGCACRCAACGTAATAATGTCCTAAATGAACACCACAATCTCCTAGATCTCTGCTTCTCAAGCATAGATATTAATATCTGCACCACCGAACCCATCATAACAATGGGTAAATACCATCCATCCCTAGAAATAACAACAGAACTCTCACCTGAACTCAAACCAGCTGATTCACCCTCACTTGCATTCAAAAAAGCAGACTACGAGAATCTCAATACATTTTTCTTAAAAACCGATTGGTCGGAATAACACACCCGCGTTTCCCTAGAAGAAAAAATAAAATACTTCTACGATACATTACAAGATGGAATTTCACGCCATGTTCCTGTGCACATAAACAAGATAAATAACTTTCCAAGCTGGTTTTCAGATGAGCTAATCCACAAAATAAAACTAAAAGAAAAGGCAGCACACTCATCTTTAAACGAAAAAAAAGAAACTAGGCAGAACTACCAAAAATTCAGCGATCTCAGACGAATATGCAAAAACCTCAGTACGTCGTGTTACAAAAACTATGTAAAGAAAGTTGAGCAACTGGTCCTCTCTGATTCAAAAGAATTTTGGAAATTTGTTAGGAACAAGAAAAGAAGCAACAACAGTGATATTCCTTCTAACCTAGTATGCAATAATCGATCAGCCAACTCTGGAGTTGAAGCCAGTAATCTATTCGCAGCTTTCTTTGAGAGTGTATATTCTACAGTGACTCAACCCCCGATGCCTTTCTATACAACAAGTCAGCGCACACAAGAAAACCAGCGCACATTAAATGACATAGAAGTCACAGTGGATGGTGTCAACAAGACACTGCTATCACTCAACACCMAGAAGGGTGCTGGACCAGACGGAATTCCTAATATATTTCTTAAAAAGTGAACCACTAACACATATCTACAACGCATCATTGCAACAGGGTATTTTTCCCACAGAATGGAAGCTGTCTTTCATCACTCCCATTCACAATGATGGTCTTAGATCAGAAGTCTCTAACTATAGACCCATATGTATCCAGTCAGCACTCGCGAAGATCTTTGAAAAAATAATTCTACCACTATTGACTTAATTCTTTTCTAAAATTATAACACCTAAACAACATGGTTTTTTTTTGTGGAAGATCTACCACTTCTAACCTGTTCACCTACGTCAAATATGGATGTAAGGTACATGCTGTCTACACTGACTTTAGCAAGGCCTTCGACAGAGTCAACCATGAAATCCTATTGCAAAAGCTTAATGGAATTGGTGTGCGAGGTAACGTACTAAAATTGACCAATTCTTATCTGGTTGGTAGAAAACTTCAAGTCAGAGTCGATGGCCATCTTATATCTAACTATGACGTGAAAACAGGGGTTCTGTTTAATATATTCATCAACGACATTGGTGTTAATTTCAGCTCGGAATACCTCCTTTATGCTGACGACGTTAAGCTTTACAGAAGAACCACAAACAGCTCAGACACCAAAGCCCTCCAACAAGATCTGGATCATCTCTCTACGTGGTGTATGAACAATAAGTTGGATCTAAATATAAAAAAGTGCGCTGTCATATCCTTCTCACGCTCACATACCAATACTCAGACAAATTATGAGCTAGCTGGAAATAAAGTCACCGAAGTTGAAAACATCAAAGATCTGGGAATTATTATGGATCAGCGTTGTTTTCTGTCCCTAGTTTATATATCCCTCGGAAACGATATGTAACGCTAGGTTGACTTAAGTATGGTTTCTAGTGGCTTATTAGATCAAAGTGTAGTCCTGCCAAATAGTAATAAAATTTTTCCACAGCCCACACCAAGGCCAAACTTTTTTTTCGGTTTGTGAATATCTCTTTTCCACCGGTGAGAGACTCTTATTGGCAATTGAAATGATCCGTGAAATATTTGCCTTATCAAATTGCACTAATACGGCAGACAGGGGCACCGGACTAGAATTTGCAATTAAGCACGCTTTGTGGGTTAAAGTATGAAAGTTTCGATACCGTGGCAACTTTCACCTTTATTCCTTGAAATGCCTCGTCCTTCTCTTTGCCCCAAAACATTTTTTCCTTGCTCCTCATTAGTTTCCTTAGAGGCTCGGTGCTGTCTGCCAAGTCAATTACAAACTTACCCACATATGCAGCTAAACCAACCAACTATGTACTTCTTCTTTATTTTTCGGCACTGTGAATGCTGTGATCACTTTAACTTTTTCGGGATCAACTTCAATCCCGTAATCCGACAGGATGTGTACCTTTTCAACCTTTGAGTTCTTATTATGCATATATTTTCATTCAGCAAGACATTATTTGTTTTAAAAATTATCTTGACCATTTCCAGTGCATTATCATCTTCTTCAAGGTTGCTTCCAAAAATGATTACGTCATCAATATAATTCAATGCATTTTGACAAGGAGATATTAATTCCTCCATTCTTCTTCTTGATTGGCTTAGTCACCGCTTACGCGATTATAGCCGAGTTAACAACCGCGCGCCAGTCGTTTCTTCTTTTCGCTACGTGGCTACGTGATATTCTAAGTGAAGACGGGTACTTCTCCACTTTGTCCTTCCAACGGAGTGGAGGTCTTCCTCTGCTTCCCCCGGCGGGTACTGCGTCGAATACTTTCAGAGCTGGTGTGTTTTCGTCCATCCGGACAACATGTCCTAGCTAGCGTAGCCGCTGTATTTTAATTCGCTGAACTATGTAAACGTCGTCGTATATCTCGTTCAGCTCATCGTTCCATCGGATGCGATATTCGCCGTGGCCTTCGCGCAAAGGACCATAAATCTTTCGCAGAACTTGTTGACATCGTCCAAGCCTCTGCACCATACAGCAGGACGGGAATTATGAGTGACTTATAGAGTTTGGTTTTTGTTTTTCGAGAGAGGACTTTGTTTCGCAATTGCTCCGAAGTAGCACCTGTTGGCAAGAGTTATCCTACGGTGGATTTCTAGGTTGACATTGTTGGTGGTGTTGGTGGTTCCAAGATAGACGAAATTATCTACAACTTCAAAGCTATGACTGTCAACAGTGACGTGAGTGCCTGAGATATTTCGGCTTGCCCTCGTTCACTGCCAGACCCATTTGGGTTGTTGAGGCCGATGATATCAATATCCTCCATTAGCCTCTGAAATATCTCTGGAGCTCCAAACATTAAGCGTTTATAACGAAACAAACCCCGATGCGTAATAAATGTAGTAATTTCTCTGCTGGACTCAGCCAACTCCAACTGATAGTAGGCATTTTTTAAATGAAGTCGATAGAAATATTGGCTTCCATTACTTGCTTTATTTGCCCCGTGCATATCTATACGTACCCGAATATCGCCATCATCTTGAAAGGCAATCACCACCGGCGATATCCAGGCACTTGGGCCAGTTACTTTTTCGATAATGCTCAACTTTAAGGCCTCTTCCAGTTTCTCAGTTATTTTGCCCTCCAACGCCGTCGGTAATAGACAGCTTGACAGAAACATCCCGCCATTTGGCAATGGTTCCGCTTCCTCAACTCTACGCACGTCCAAACCTACTCTTAAAACGTTGAGTTCGATAGCTGTATCCCGTCCTAACAGAGATTGTTTACCATTTTCGATTACGTAAAATGTAGTTTCGGATCATTTTGTACCGAAATTGGAGCCTCTAAAACTTTTAATACCTTGCGTAAACGATCTGAAGCATATGCCCGAAAATGATTCGCTGATTCAGGACGTGAGTTAAACATAGCAGTCTTTTCCTCGCATAATCGTTGCCCATCTTAATGACTGATCAGGTACAATTTAGAGCCCGAATCGATGATCATAGTAATTATGTAAATTCCTAATTTAACACGGGATCTCCCCCTCTTGTGACGACTCATTTTCCTCTCTGAATAACCCAGTTCCCTTCGAACCGTCGAGTACATTTCCAATTTCGCTACTTATGGACTGGGCCGCCGTATCTCTTCGAAGTTGATCTTCCGTAACCTTGGGCGGCATTTTCAATCAAAATGTCCAATTCTATCGCATTTCATATTTCTGGCAGGAAACTCAATACTTTTTGCGCGATGTCCACTTTTACCATATCTTCCACACTCGCTTTCTATACTTTCCAGTACAATTTGGTTGATGCCGCTTGGATTACCTTGTACTGTGTTTGTTTGTTGACTTGTTCATCTTTTGTTTATACTGCTTGTTTTGATTACCTCATCCAAAGTTAGTTCGTTTCCAAGTAACCTTTTTTTTTAAACCTAACGGTGCCCAGACATCGATGATTTTATCTTTTAAACTTATTTCTTCAATTTGTTCTTTGGATATAGGTTATCTCGTCTGCGTCAATATATAATATATATAAAACGAATGCAACCACGCTTCCCACTCCCTACGTCATAACGCCTTGTCTATTCCCTGATATAGAAATGGTTTCAGTTTCATCATGATTATTTCTCGCTGAAACGATTATCATAAAACAACATTTTATTTTATAAAAAAAGGCATATAAATTAATTTCGATCACATTTTTAAAACTGTGGAACTTCAACCAAAATACCTGCGTGTGCGCTTAGCGTCGCTATTCCAGTTTAAATTCAAAATCCTATACGACCTTTCTCATTTAAATACTTCCCAATTATCCTCGTCGCCAATGTAATATTTTGCGATATCACGATTTATTATAATTCATATATATAACTAACAATTATAATATTATATTAATAACTCGGACTTTCCGTCCAGCACAGTCGGTGTCAAATATAAATCGCATGTCAAATGTCATATTTACAAACACGTTACACAAAATCCTTCCTTGTTGCTAAATTATGAAAACATATTGTTACTCTCTTTAAGAGGTACGGATCTCCACTCTTACCATTGTTTGACAATTTAATTCAAATAAAGCTTGTAAACGATGTGAACACCGACGACTCGCTAAAAAACGTCCGAGATGAAATGACGGTATAAATGACATAAAAACATAACAATATGACAGCACAATGCTTATCTTAAATAATTTTAATTTAACACAAAACTCCCCATTAACATTTATTGAATTCATGTGTTACAAAAAATTTGATAAAAAAAAGAACCGCTCTACCGAATTTGTGTAAACTCATAAACCATCTACTAAATAGTCCGGACATTGGCTTAAGATTCGGTTTAAATAGATAGAGCCCGTACTGAAGTTATAAAATCACAACGAAAAGTGGCATTACTTTTTATATGTATAGATTAAACAAGTAACTGGCATACATAAATAAATACGTTGAGCACAGCATTATCTTATCCCTAAAGGTGCAACTTTACGTCAAATTCTATTTGAGTCCTAAAATTAGTACGAAACAAAAAGAAATGCAAGACAAATTACATTTGGCAATATTTATTTTAAACAGGAAATGTTTCATCTCTCACGAGGACCGAAGCCAATAATTCCACAGCCATTATTTGAAAAAAAGGAATAAATTTAAGGCACCAGATACTAAATATATTATGTAGACCCCGGTGTTTATTGACGACCTTTTGCAGGATATATAGTTTTGAAATTCAGGGAGAAATATGTACCTTATTCCTGGTAAAGAAATGTTATAGTACCAAAACTGGATAGAATCGAGTTAATATATATTCTAGAGCACTTATACTTGTAAGAAGTGTGTGAATTATTTATAAAATTGCTTGAAAATATGATCTCATTTATACCTGACCAATGTTCATAGAGAATACAACCATCCAAGACCTTTAACTGCCCCTATATACTCTTCATAGTGATTCCCGAATTTCTAGCTGACGTTGGACCTACCTAAAGAAAAAAGTGGCAAAAAGGAGTCAAAAACTTCAACAGCATTGAAATCTGTCATACTAAAAGAGTGATACAAGATCCCATTTAAATGTGACCTACACAAGTTGACGCTTTCCATTAAAAACCGCCTACAATTGTAAGGGGGGTCACAGCTAATATAAAAATGAGCTTTAGGCTGATATAATAAGTCATCCATTTAGAATAAGTTTGGTATTATGTGTAAAGAACTTCTTGACAGTGTCGAAAGCGTGTAAATATTTGCTTATTAACAGATTTTTTTTCACATTTCTTGATGGTATTATCTAAAAACATATTTTGAATTGTTTTCCATTAAAAATGTTCTTTAAATTAAACTTACTTTATAGACTTGCTCATTAAAAGTCAAAATTTAACATATTGTTTCCGAGTGTAAAGTTTTTCTGGACAAATTGTAGGTGTGAGACATGGCATTAACAATAAACATATAGATAATAGTATGTTATCTATAGTAAACTGCATGACCTTTATTTATGTTTTTTTTTTTGTAGAATTCAACCAGGACATCACCAAATTGCACTTATTTAAAAAGGAATTTATAAATTTAATTAAAGGAATATGTCCTCAATATCGCAAAACTTAATACCTGTGGAAAAAAAGGAGCAGATTTCTTTATCCCAAAAGTTAACAATTCATGAACAGCAGCATCAACTGTATGCTTTGAAATGGAGTGAATTCCAATCATCTATAGTTAACTGTTTTCAACGGCTGCGAGATGAAGAAGACTTTGTGGATGTAACTATATCTTGTGACCAGCGATCATTTGCTGCTCATAGAGTTGTGCTCAGTGCCTGCAGTCCTTACTTTCGTAAATTGTTGAAATCAAATCCCTGCAAACACCCCATAATAATTTTACGAGATGTGTACTCAGAACACATGGAATGTCTTCTAAGGTATTTAAATTTAAATCAATCAATAACTATTAATTACAGAGAATCATTTCTAATAATTAATGCCAAAACGAAACACAACATAGGTTTTTTTATTTGTATGAAATTCTTATATCAATTATTATATAAATTTATTCTCCAAAAGAAATAAAATATAAATAAATTCATTCTTTCAAAAGTTAGCACTAAAAAAAATCAATAATAATAAAACATTAAATAGAAATAGATTTGTATAATTATTATACTTATAAACAGATTCACTAACACTAATCATAAGAGTACAGATCCAAAATCTCAATAAAACAACACCATAATAAATTACATCAAACCCTAAAAGTCAAGAAATATTTCGGYTATAACCCTGTACGTTTCCATGCCAGTAAAGAAGAAGAAAAATATCAATACAAACATAATTTAAAATTTATAGAAGTACTAGCTGACCCCGCAGGCGTTTTCTTGCGAGAAATTATGTGTTTTGATATGAAAAAAAAAGTAGAATGTACTATATTTTGTATTTAAATCATTTGTTTGCGATTTTTCAAAATTTTTTTCGATGTGCAGCTTGGTTAACAACATTTTATGTTTTCTGTTCCGCTTCGTAAATGTCTAGAAAAGATGGGTTTCGGATTTATGAACACGCCACGTATAGCGGCTCTGTGAAAAACATGACTTTTCCAGATTTTTGCCACACACTTCTATCGACCATCTTTGTATCCTGTTGATTGTCATCTCAAATGCAATTTGCACTGAAAAMGGAATACGTTTAAACTGAAATAGCGAATCTTTGGAACTAAAAAGAATTCGTAGCACCAAGCATTCGGCGCCCTTGTATTCGATAGCTGCATCACAGTCAGTCTGGTTCTATTACATAGTTTCGGCGCATGAAGATTGCGGAACATAATAATGACTGATCCAACTTTGAGAAGCAAAAGATGCGGCGGCATACCAAGCTTCTCCAAAGAAATTAGAAATTTTACTGGATAATTCACGGCTTCGTCTTCAATGTCAAGATGATCAGAATTTGCCCATTTACAGTTCTTAGCGAATACAATGTAAAATGTCTTCGGCAATAATAATTCGGTGTTTCCGTTGGCTGTACGGAATTCTCTGGGTTGAAATACACACTTTGGCCTTCTCCAAATGATCTGCGAGATGCACAACAGTCGGAAAAGGTTCATTAATTGCAAAAGTAAACATCTAGAGCGCTTCATTGCAGTTCATTTATCGACCCATTGGATGGCCAATAAACGCCATGTTGCTTTCTTTGGTAACGTATTTGCAAACGTATTTGATCGATTTCACCAAACAGTAATACTCAATATTGATTGATATGTAGTGGGATTGTGGTGACCGCTAGGTCAATGAACCATATTGGTTTTCTTCACTTCGTATAACACTAGGTCTTTCTCTACATCTGAAATTTCCGCAACCACCATCCAAAAAAGAATGTGTGCATGTGGCAAACATCTCTTTTGCCACTCAACAGAGTACATTTAGCATCTAACAGCACCACATATACGTTGTTTCAAGATAAAGTCCATCAAACATCGTAGTTGTTGTTTGAAAAGTCGTGCTGCAACATCGTGATAATCGCTTGCTGATTGACAGCRATCAATAATTCCACACTTATGTCATCGCATCCTGGGACTACTCGACCGATATTAGCGCGGTCACTTCGTGACTTCATTGCAAATTAATTAATCATTTTGTGTGAAACGCAAATAAAGTTTTCACTGAATAATTTTCAATAATTTACCTTATGAATAGCCGGAATAGAAAAGCAACCGACCAACATTGAACGATTCGAATAATTTACACATTAAAAATATTAAAAAACAAAGTAAACAAATAAACAAAAAATGGAAAAAAACATAACAAACGGCAATTGCTGTTCTCAAAAAATATTTAAAAATAACGAACACTAAAGGTTTATGGTTTATTATTATAAACAGAGATTAATCTCTCATTGCACATACATACTTAAAGTTGTTCGTAGGAAAGATTGATGTACCCAAATCTAAGCCACAAACAAACAATGTTTGGCCTTATGAGTTATTCGTCTCCATTGCGAATGTCAATTTAATTGGAAATTGAGTGCGTTTAAATGCAATTGGCGCATCTGTAAAAATCATGGCGACAAAACATTTTCGCCTTAGAGCTTGCCATTCAATAGTGACTACGTTAATGTTTTGCTTTATTTTTGTAGGACTAATCTAGTAACGAAGGGCATAATGCAGTTCTTAGAATGTACATAACGCTTTTTTGTTGAAATTAGTTAAATTGAATTGTTACTGTAGCCAAACTTCATTGAATCACTGTATTTGGCATTGGTAGGTTAGGATACGCTTACTTCCCTCATATCACAGTATATTAAAGAAGCATCGGAATAAAATTTTGTATGTGTTTCGAGATCGGCATATTACGTTTTAAAATTGTCGAAATTTTACTAGAAGTTCGACTCCCTATATGTTAACCTCTGTGCCTATGTCAGATATAATACTTAAACTTTAGGTGAATTCCGGAATATATAGTTGAAATTCATGGAAATACTTTTCCTGAAAATAGTTAAACCTTTTTGTCAAAAATTCATTTATTATTAAATACTTTAAAAGATAACAAAGTGGAATTAAAAAYAGTACTTGATTGTAACGCGAAAAAAGCATGCGAAAAGTTAGGGATATTGTAAAAAAGGCAAACTGTGTGTTGTTTATTTTCTGCAATCTAAAAATATTACAATTTGTTTTTGCTAATATATTTGTACATAATTTAATTAGCAGTATAAAAACTGCTGATGCTGTAAACACAAAAGAGGCGACAGACTTCAAGCGACATCTGTCAAACAATAGCAAAAATCAGCCATTTTTTGGCAGTGTTGCCTTCCCAAATTTAGTAAATTGAGCTAAATGCACGAAATGCGATTAAACTTAATTTCCGTCATTGCGTACTGTGAATGGTACGGTGTGTGCAACTTTTTGATAAGCAAGCCAGTAATTACAATTGCTGTAACATGATAATCACTGGAATCAACAGATGGATGATGCGATAGTTACTTCGAATGCCCCTGAAGTTCGCACACTTTTCGCGATGATCATTTCGACATGTCAGCCTTCAATTACAATTGCTGTAACATGATAATCACTGGAATCAACAGATGGATGATGCGATAGTTACTTCGAATGCCACTGAAGTTCGCACACTTTTCGCGATGATCATTTCGACATGTCAGCCTTCAAATCCGATTCAATTATGGGATACGAACAAAAATGACATTGCCGAAGACATTTTACATCGTGTTCGATAAGAATTTGAAGTGGGTTAATTCCGGTTTATACTTCCGATGGTTTGATATCAACTCCATCTGCCATTTATCAATTCACTTCAAAGGAAGATGAACTCACCACGAATGTTCGGACATTGGCCAAATTACCGTAACTATGATTAGTTAAGTGCACGTGCAATATAAGCTGCCAAAAACACCGATGTTGTTGACTAAACTGGAAGATTCAAAGTCAAATTCCGGGAGACTTGCGCTCATACAAATCGATCGATAGTCTTGACACTGAAGACGAAGCCGTGAATTATCCCGTGGAATTTCTAAGCAGGCTTTGGAGAGGCTTGGTATGTCACCGCATTATTTGCGTCTAAAAGTTGGATCTGTCGTTATTATTTTTCGCAATCTTCATGCGCCGAAACTATGTAATGGAACCCGACTGATTGTGCGATAGCTATCGAATAAAAGGGGGTAGAATGCTTGATTATACAAATTCCGTTGTGTTCTAACGATTGCTATTTCAGTTCAAACGTATTCCGTTTTCAGTGAAAATTGCATTTGAGATGACAATCAACGSGACACAAGGTTAGTCGCATTGTGTGTGGCATAAATTTCGAAATGCTATGTTTTTCACACGGCCAGAATTGGAAAACCATCTTTTCTGTACACCGGAATAGAAACCAAAACATGTTGTTWTTCGCGCTGCGTTACATTGAAAAAAAAAAACAAAACAAATAAAATAAGTAAAATGATAAATTCAACTTTCTTTCATTTCAAAACACATAATTTCACACAGGACAACCGCTGCAGGGCCATCTAGTTATTAATAGAAATTTTGGTATTTTTGAAAACCAAAATAAATTAAAAAAAAAAAATGCGTTTATTAAATGTATAGCAAATTGTGCGATGTTTATTTTCTGCCATCTAAAAATATTAAAATTTGTTTTTGTTAATGCAAAATTATTGAGTTAGCAATATAAAAAGTGTTTAGAACTGACGCTGTAAACTCAAAAAGGGTCGAGGATAAATTAAGGTAAATGCACGAAAGTTTTGTGCATTACTAACTTGCATTAACATGGGTCAAATGCGCAAGTTAATTTAAATTAAGCCCGCTAATGCAACTTAACACTATCGTCTGTCGGGGCTATTAAAGCAAACTAAGCCTGTTAAGTAACAATTGTTTAAGTTCACGTATAAAATAGTACTCAGCTCTGATTGCCCAGAGCTCTTTTATATATAGATTCTCGTCGTACTAGCTGTTCTTCTGCATTTTCCGAAAACCAATGGTTTCGGTTGCAGCTGTATGTAAGGAGCTTGAAATGCTGTCCAAAAGTTCTCTTATACTGCGTTGTTGATGAGTACTCTCAGAGAGCAGGAGAGCAAGGCGAGAAATCGTTCAATTGTCAGTTATGATTGCAGCTTCTCGACGTCGAGCCATCCTTGCGTTTGTTGGTGTGCGTTTTTTGCTGCACAGATGCGGGTGGGAATCTTGGCTACAACAAGATAAAGATCCACGTCGATCTTTGTTCCTCGAAGCTTACGCACGTTTAGAACACTGGAGACGTGTCTTCCGTCTATCACAACATGATCGATCTGTTTTCTTATGTTGGAATCTAGTACTACAGATAACCATATTTCGGGCCCGACGAAGTCGATCAGCCACGATCCGCTTAGGGATGTTTCATCGTGGAGGTTGAATTTACCGACCGTAGTGACAAAGATAAAGTAAAGTTTTTTTTTTTAAACGGAGTTTATGCGTTAAAGTCGCCAAGAGCGATTTTCACATCGTGGCGGGGGCAGATCTGATAGGTGCGCTCCAAGCGCACATAGAAGGCATGCGGCCGGCGGTGATGTCAGCTTTCACTCTACCGAGGACATCAACCAGCTGGGCAGCGGCGCCTTTCCAATTAAGGGATCGGACATTCCAGGTGCATGCATGTAGTCGTCAATTCGTTTGCCATGGTTGTCAATAATAGTGGGGTCAATGCTTGTTTTTCTTTTTCATTGGTTGCGTTTTTTTACGTGCCGGATCCCAAATCCAGCGCACAACCATGTGAAGAGAATGTTTCGCCTTCTCATTTTAGCTCGCCTTCAAACGGATGTTCTTATTATGCTAAAATAATCGTTTCAAAGAACTTTCCTCACGTGCGAGAACTTCTACAAGTGACTCCATCCTCCACAATGTGGGTACGGTTTCATCAAATGTTCATCGAATTTGAACGCAGAGTCGCCCAACAAAACGACTGGAACATTTACTGACGATATTTGTCTACTCACCACTTTAAATAAACTAGATTGTGCCAACTGGCATTTTAAGGGTGAACTCTCAAATATTGAGGAGTCCTTACTACAGCCTGGACTACAAACGTTAATGTATGTACATAAAGCGACATCTATAACATTAAAGAAATACATTAGATGTTTAAACGAGCTTCATGAAAGTACTAACTTTGCATCTACTAAAGCTAAAAGAACTGTGGAATACCAGCCTTTGTAATTGTAGTAGTCAACAGCATCTGCTGCGAACTTGTATATGACAACCATGTAAAACTCAAAAATATAAAAAACTCCGTTTAAAAAAAAACTTTACTTAACTTATTACCTATAGCTCCTATCACTTAAGGGAAACCCAATTACTCAACACCATTTAAATAATCCCTAAATTGAATTTCGTTCATTGGCAATTTCTTCAAATACATAGGCCACAAACATCGCCAGGCTTCATAGCAGAAATCAATTAGAATGGAGCAGACAATGCTTTTACCAATTCCGAACATATTTCCAACTGTTCGGTATTCTGCAGAAGAGCCAAGAGCATATAAAGCAAAAGCAATGCGTTTTTCTAATTGAATTGCTTATTGCTCCATTTAGACTACGCATTTTAATTATTATGTGTGCATGCAGCAAACATTTCATTACTAGGCGGTTCAAATTAAACAATTCCCAGATTATTTCTATTCAGTGGAGAATATTAAAAAAAATAAAAAATTATAAAAAAGTACGACAATACAATAATAAATACATATTTTGGTGTTTATATCTGAATGTCAAAAACATCTGATTTATACATCTCCATCGGCAGTGAGAACAGGGTTTTTTATGTAATATAATCACTTCAAATTAATTTATAAATGAGCTATAATCAAAACTCATCAATCGGCCCATCGTCAAGTGAAATCACATTTCTCGGGACCTGATAAGTAAATTTAAATTTAATTTGACACATAACATTATCATGGTATTCTTATGTCACAGTGCAAATCAGGGCGCAATCTATCAAAATCACGCCTACTTCATATACAATACTTTAAATTCCAACTAATTCTTTTACTTTCCAGTACATAATATAAATAAACCATAATGATATATAATAAAATATAGGGATAAGACTTAGAACAAATAGTGCTCTTAAGACAATACTTTCCTGTAAGGCTATTTTATTTTTGTTTGGCAAAAATGGGTTTAATTCGGTCAATACTTCCCTTACATCTAATCTAAAGATTCCTGTTGATTTTATTCCGTTTTTATCAGACAATTTGTGAGTTATCTTAATAGAACTGAGTGAGCGTGTTTTTCTAACAAGAATTAAAAGTGACATGAAATTGTTCATGCACTTCTTTTATTAATATATGGTAATGAAAAAAATAGAAAAAATCGGATAATACTATATGTCCCATAATACAAGATTTTAAGAACTTTTTTAGAAGCCGCGATCATAACAGACCTATTGGTTTTCGGGAAAAAATAGCTGGTACGATAAGGAGTGCCGTATCGCAGTGGAGGAATGGGATAGATATCGAGAGTTGAAGAGGGAAGCGAGACGCATCTGCAGTCAAAAAAAAAAAAAATAGAGGCCGAAATATGTAAAAACGAAGAGATTTACAAGCTGGACTCCCCGCGGGTACTGAGTTGTTGTTTTTGTTGTATCAGCAGAATTATGCCGAGTTGACAGTTCTTGGCCTGACAAAAATCCGGGTCCGTTCCGATTACGTAGACCCGACTTTTGTGGGAGCGGGTACTGAGTCGAATACAGTGGTTTTATCGATACCTATATCCATAGCCAATGTCGTTTTATAACTCGTGCAACTCATCGTTACAACGTAGCGATATTCGTTTGTGCTAATGCGCAAGGGTCCATAAATCTTCCTTTCTGTCGAAAAGTTGAAATATCGTCTCAATAGATGTTGTCATTGTCTATGTCTCTACACCATATAGCAGGATGGGAATAACGAGTGACTTATAGAGTTTGGTTTTTATTCGCAAAGAGAGGACTTTACTTCTCAATTTCCGACTCAGTCCGAAGTAGCACCTGTTGGCAAGAGTTATTCTGCATTGGACTCGATGCTGATATTGTTGTTGGTTGATACTGGTTTCAAGATTGTCGAAATTACCTTATATAAATGATCAGAATGGCGAGGCGAATTGAAATCCGGTTGAGTGCCTGTCCTTCTATCTGTACAAGCTCCAACTTGATTAAAAATTGAGATATCGAAATGAAGAATGACGTTTTCTTTGCCAAATATATAAGGATAAGAGTTCTTTGTCTCCCTAAAGCCATGACCTTCTGAAATAATCACTCTCTCTAAACTTATGCTATTCTCTGGCTTCACCCGAAATCTTTGGTAATTCTTGTGTATATCCGTATTTTTTAATTTTTTTTTTTTTTGCTTTCTTATCGTTATAATATTGTAATTAAGATTACATAAATATTTTCACTAACACTTAATCTAATATGGTATTTTGCTCCACACAGTCTAAAAGATCTGCCTTGGCACCAACACACATATTCATTTTGGAACAAAAACGTGGGATGAAATTCGATTTCATTTCTGAAGTATTCGAAAGTAATTTTCAATATTTTGGAGATGGAATCCACTTTTTAAATCCAATGAGTAAAAGCATTTTAATTCCTCAATTGGGAAAAGCTTTTATATATGTTGGGTATGGGGTATATGTCGGTAACGGTGACGTTATTTAATTTCTTGTAATCTATTACTAATAAATATTTGTTTTTGCCGGAGACGTCTAATTTTTTAGGGACAACCCACACAGGTGAGTTATGTAAGGTTTGGATTTAACGACAACTATAGTTAGGATAGGAATAATATATTTTGTAAACGCCAAAAGATTTCAGTCCAGGTATGATGTTATATATAAATGATCAGCATGTCCGTTCATAGATATAAATTATTGCCGGTTAAATTAAAACGGCTAAAAAGATTTATATTTTTGGTCAAAATACACTTTACTTACAATTTTTATTATCATTTATTTATAACTTAAAAATTACTAATGCTAGCACTATTGATGTGCCTCGTTATTCCGCATGTCCGGATGTTGATTGGTTAATTGCTTATCCAGCATTATTCTGCTTATCGCAGTTAACTTTAATGTTGCTAACTGATATACGCGAACTGAAAACTGAACAATAGGAAAAGGTGTATGAAAACATTTCAATTTAACGAGATATATTCTCGAAAAGTGTTTGTATTTGTGAAGGGTATTAAGCCTGCGTTCAACCGACGTTAACTTTAGTTTTCTTTGTTTTTAGTTGATTAATCTTTCGTTCATAGTTCTGAATTCTATTAGTATAGGAAGAAAGAAACAAAGAGATGAAACGTTAATATCTGTTTAGTCGAGTTGGTTATATTCCGATTGTTTTTCGAGTAAAATTTCCTTAGACATTTTTACATTTAAGCACGCTATAAAAATTTGTCACAAATAATCTTCCTGGGAATAATATCATTGAATGTTCGAACGTGTTCGCACAAACACAGTCAAAATACATAGAAATGTTTCCATCTTTCGCGAACAAAAGGTCGAACAAGAAATTTGGGAACGAAAACTCCAATTCGCTCAAAACGAGCACAATCCTCGAACAAATTTGCATATTTATTCAAATTATAATTATGTTAACTAAAGATTTGAGGACAATTAAAACAAGATTTTGAAGTAGATGAAGCTATAAGCTTCAATTAGAAGTACATACTTATATTTCGCTGAATCTGTTGAGCCAGGAACCAACCGCTACTTTTGTAAAAGTTCATGTATGAACATTAATTTTTAAATATTATCTTTTAGCTCAGTCGTCACTTGTCTGTGAGCTTTGCAGTCAGAAAAACTTATTTCAAGTAAATTTTGTATTTTCAAGTGACTGTTGTGAAAGTAATGATAATTAATTACTGCTGAAAATTTGGAATCTCCATCATTATACAATTTAATTTGATGTAAGTGTTGATAAAATGTTTCTTCTTCTTCTTGATTGGCGTAGACACCGCTTACGCGATTATAGCCGAGTTAACAACAGCGCGTCAGTCGTTTCTTCTTTTCGCTACGTGGCGCCAATTAGATATTCCAAGTGAAGCCAGG
>NW_017537509.1:20291-25256 GCF_001853355.1 Bactrocera latifrons | reverse complement strand
CAAACTTGCGCTCCTTTATATGGCCACTGTAGTAAATGCCACAAGGACCTACTCGTCTCTGTCCTTGTCCCGTCCATCGCATTTCTTTGACGGCGGTGATGTCAGCCTTAATTTTTACGAGGACATCAACCAGCTGGGCAGCGGCACCTTCCCAATTAAGGGACCGGACATACCAAGTGCATGCCCTCAATCCGTAGTCCTTATTTCGTTTGCCATGGTCGTCATCAAAAGTGGGGTCTCTCATCCGAGGCTGTTGTTGCGTTGTCATTGGGGTGGTTTTTTTTACGTGGCGGGTCCCAAACCCAGCGCACAACCCTATGCAGGGAATGTTTCGCCTTCTCACTTTAGCTCACCTTCAAACGGATATTCTTAGGCTACCCAGAGTATACTTGGTCAAGGACCGGAAGCCGTGAGCTGCTTGAGTCATATGTAAAAGAATCGTTTCTGGCCACTCCCACGTGATTGGCGATCAGAAAACTTTCCTCACTTAAATTTGAATCCTGGGACGGCATACTAAATTTTTCTCGAATAGTGACTATGAAACAGATTCAAACATTCAAAAGCTAACAAAATGCGATGAGCGCGTTCCACCACTGCTAGCTCAGATGGAGAAATTTTAACAGTGGCCCGTGAACAGAGCTGAGCATTGAATGAAAATTATGCACGAAAATATAAATACATTGCTATTATAACGTTGGGGTTTTGCTTATATTTTTTATATGTTTACATGCAATTATAGTAATTGATATGGATATCATTTTGAGAATTTTATGAATGCATCCAAAACTGATAACATATAAATTAAATTATACTAAATATTTTCAAAACTATATTTGTAGTTAACCCTTATGTTAGTAACCAACTTTACCGACGTCTTTTAGCAACCGGGTACCGGGAACCCACGAGCTGAGTATTGAAAAGTTTGTTCGTTTTAGTAAAAAAAAAATATAAAAAAATTTTTCCTTCAAATATTAATAGTCGGTGACATTTCAATGAAAAAAAAATAACAACGTAGAATCCTGAATTACATCTGAAACCAATTTGGGACAACCCAGATAATCGGCCGGTTTTTATTCTTCGGAGCCGAGCAGATTCCATTCGAGACAGAAAGAAAAACTCAAGGTTATTTTTTTGTGTCTATCGCGCACTAGATTCGAGCATTTTTTAGTACGTAACAGATTTTTGGTGGGATCAGACTTGTTTCATTTGGTGCTCTCTTGACAGTGAACAATTATCGAGAGCTGACTAGGCTCGGTAAGTAAACGTTACATATAATATATTTAACATTTGTAAATATTTTAATTAGAATTTTGTGTAATATAATTATGTACGACGTATATCACATAATATTTAATTTATTAGGTTAAGTGCAACCGAAAAGAATGAGTACTTGAGGAAACTAGTTGGAGTACACGACAGTGATCCGAATAGGGTTTCTACGATGACGAAGACTGGATTCCAGCAAATAGAGTCAGACATCAAAATCAACAAGGTAAATCAGTGCGTGACAAACCAGAAGATACAGAAGAAATCGCTGAAGAGAATTCAGCAGTAGAAGAAGGAGAAGTTGAGAGTAGCGAGAGTGAGGATGACGACAATGAAGTAGAAACAGAAGGTAGTAAAATATTTGTTCTTAGCAATGATTGAAATAATAATTATTTTTTTTAAATAACTAATAAATGTTGTTATTATTATTTTAGGAAGAGCTCTATCTAGGAGTTTTACTGCCCAAGATAAAACAGTGTAGAACAAAACTTCACCAACTCAGCATCAGACCACAGCTCATAATGTTGTACGYCAGCGGAGTGGGCCTCATCGCACTGCCGAACGTTGTCAATTACCGAGACTTTGAAAAAACTACTCACAGTAATAAAAAAGCTGAAACAATTTTCCAAGAGTACAATGCTAACCATCCAAACTCACAGCATCAATGGAAGCCCGTTACGATACCCGAAATTTATTCGTTCTTCGGTATCTTGATTTGTACTGGCGCAAACAATTCGAACACAGATCATACATTTGACATGCGTTTTCTGCGATTCGACGATAGTATTACTTGAAGTGAACGTAAAAAAGAAGACAAGGCAGTTTCTAAAAAAATAAACCATTCTGATATCGACAATGCATTCAGATATATCAGTTGGTGATGACGCTAAACAAAAGCCAGAAGTAATAAATTTTTATAATAAATATAAAGTAGATACAATGCATCAAATGGTGCAGAGATACACCAGTCAACGACGATCTTCGCGATGGGCAATGGCAATGTTCTTCAACATGCTAGATATTTCTTCACTTGCGGCATATATAATTTATTATGAAAATAATAAAATTATTGCCAAAAAAACGATGGAGCGTCGTCAATTTATGCGTAAACTAAGTGAAGAACTTGCATTGCCGATTATTGAAAATCGCACGGCGAATCCACAAGTAATGCGCCACTTCTCCACAAAGATTGCCGTTGAAAGTATATTAGGTCATACACTGACAGAAACAGTCGTGATAAATCCTGGTCCAGAGACTCCAAAAGATAAAACCGGAAGAAAAAGGTAACAGGATCTTGTCATGACTGCAATGCTTTTCCAATAAGAAGATGCTGAAAGACACGGAAGACCTGTACCAACTGTCACCAACCTGTTTGTGACAAGCACCTGTTGTGAACAGCAGTTAATCGTGTAAAATGTGTTCAATGTCCTTAATTATAAAATAACATTTCTTTATGTTTTAATAAAATTTATTTGCATGCATTAATAGAAATTATATACAATTTATTTCCTATGCTTTCACTGTAGAGTTTAAGCTAAAAAATCAATTAAATGAACTCACAAATACCTTTTTTTAACCTAAAAAAACGGCGATTTGAAAGTTTAATATGAAATGTTGAATTTTTTAAGCTATTCACACAAATACACTGCGGTGGGTACCCGGGTACGCGGTTACTAACATAAGGGTTAATGTGCGAAAAAGGAACACTTTTAAATATTTCTTATTTTTGATAATATAATATCATATATGAATATGTTTGCATATATGCTATATATGTACACATGTTCGATACTATCATAATACCCTAACAAACTTAATATCCCTGTCAGCCAAAAGTGTTGAAAAAACTAGCGAAACAGTAGATTTTGAAACCCTCAAAAGTAGTGGTGAGCTCGCCATAGGCCGCTTGAATATTCTAATCACTTTTCCCCTCAAACGTACGTATACATTTGATCATACATCTCTGTTGCGCTCATTCAGCAGTGTCATATAAATTATTTATGTAAGAATATAGCTGAGCTGCTCTAATTACCCGAATCGTCAGTTGATGCAGGGTTGAATTTGTTGATTCCTAATTTTAAATTTTTGGTAGAATTATAAATAAATATTTTTAATTTAATTTTTTTCTTTATTAAGAAACAATTATTACAGAATATTATTACAGAACTATATTCAATAAAAAAATTATTAACATCTGAAAGTAAAGAAAAATTAAATACAATTACGTATAGTTAAGTATGTTAAGCGAGTTCTTTATCTCAGCAATTCAAAAATCGAACTAACTTATTCTAGTTACACTGAAATGCACATAGCCTACTTAAAGCGAATAGCGGGTGGAGTGGACGAGATGATAATTATTGCAACAGGAGATGGGAGACAAGGAGAAATAGAGATTAAGTGTTGGGAAGCGTACGGAATATGGTGTGTAGGGTGAGGGGAATATCTAGATACATAACACATCCACCCTTAAGAAATTTGCGTCTCTGCAAATTATTCATATTGCATAAAGTTCTTTAATTGATTTATAATTCATACATTTCGTTTTAAACATTTTTTTTTTGTTTCATTTGTCATAAATTTTCTCTTCATTCATTTTGGAATTTATATTTGCTTTTCAATTGTGTTTTATAATATTTCGTTCTCCTTTTATTTGATGTGTCTATTACATAATTACCATGACGCTCTTATTTATCCAGTTTTTTGTATTTAGGTGTATTCTTTGCAATTTGTCTGTTAACTACCACGTTATCCAACAGAGTTGACTCACGGTGCCTCTTTTTGTTAAGCTGATTGCTTCTTTCAATTTTTTCTTCTTTGTATTTTCTAGATAAGTTCTGAATCGATTCTTTGTCATAATTTTTAATTATAAAACCAATTGGCCTCATTTTTGTTGTTGAAGGTATTGTGTTATTGTACGAGTTAAATATTTTGAAAAGTTTGTCACTTAACTGTACTGTCTTATTGCTTTTATCTGTTTCTATTATTCTCAAATGTTCATTTAAAGTACCGTGTAAACGTTCGATGTCAGAGTTACCTGTTTTGTGCCATGGGGTGGTTACATGTGTCGCAATGTTTTCCTCTTCCAAAAACAATCTTACTGCGCTGTGAATATACAGCGTTCGTTATCAAATACTAGTTTCCGCATTTTGCCTAAAAATTGTATACGTTGCTTCAAAGCTGCCAAGATCACAATCCAATTCCTCTCTTTAAGTTTATGGAACGTTGCGTATTTTGAGAATTTATCTATTGTTGTGAGATACATTACATTTCTGTATAGAAACCAAATATCTATGTGGACTAGGTCGTTGAAATACTTTGGAGTTTCTGTTATTTGATAAGGATGTTTAACTGGATTTCTGTCGTGTTTTGCTATTTTACAAATTGAACAATTATTAATGACTTTGGTTATTATTTTAAATAATTTAGGGTAAAAAACTTTATTTTTCAATTCAAGAAATATTTCTTGTATGCCTCTGTATTGTTACGAAGGTGTTCCTCTTCTATTATAGTTAGTATTTCATTTTTGTCCGTAATTTCCATTAGTTTTGTCTTTGATCTATACAATGTTAGATTTTGAATTTGAAAATTCTGAGTATAAATGTTTTGAAATTTAAGAAAAAGTTCGTCGTTCTGACAAAAAATACACATTAACCCATTTCTCTAACAATACTTTTCGCATTATTTCTTTTAAATTTGACT
>NW_017537509.1:6490-20271 GCF_001853355.1 Bactrocera latifrons | reverse complement strand
CAATACTTTTCGCATTATTTCTTTTAAATTTGACTTTTCTGTTACAACAATATGTGATTGACACTTATTGTGTACAATTTTTATAAAAAAACTTTTCGTTTTCGCCATATCGAAGATAGATTTGATTTTTGAAATAATTAATGGATTTCTCTGTAAATAAAATGTAATTTAAATTATCTTCCTGCGCACTGTGAACCGTTCCGTCCGTGGACCATGTCACTAATTGTTCTTCACTATTATTGTTTTGAATAGTTTCGTTATTAAATACTATTGCTGTTTTGCAATCCCCATTCTGTACGTATCTGCTTAAGCTATCCGCTTCCGTGTTGTCTTTACCTTTTATATAAGTTATGTCAAAATCGTACTCGTAAAGAAGAATTTTCCATCTTTGTAACTTCATATTAGGCTCTTTGAGATTGTTTAACTACGTCAAAGGTTTGTGATCGGTTTGAATTGTAAACTTGCGACCGTATAGATAGGTTCGAAAATGTTTTACAGACCACACAACAGCAAGCATTTCATTTTCTATAGTCGAATAGCGTATCTCATGGTCTGATAAAGTACGTGATGCAAAGGAAATTGGATGGCCGCTTTGGCTAAGAACAGACCCGATGGCAAACTGGGATGCATCGGTTGTTAATGTAAGTTTTTTATTAAAATCCGGTGGTTGCAAAACTGGTTCACTTGTAACTAACTTCTTCAATGTTTCGAAAGAGTTTAAAAATTCACTGTCTTTAGTGTCAACAACGCTATCCTTTTTTAAATATCGAACCAATGGATAGGCAACCTTTGCATAATCACGTATAAATTTCCGATAATACCCTGTGATACCCAAGAATTGTTTAATTTCTTTCGCTTTGGATGGTGGTGGTATCGCTGCGATTGCTATAATTTTTGATGTATCCGGTCTGATGCCGTCAACTGAAACAACATGGCCTAAAAATTTCGTTGTAAATGCTATAAAGTGACACTTTTTGCCTTGAATTCTCAAATTTGATTCTCTTAGTTTCTTAAAAATTTTCGCTATGTAGTCAATATGTTCTGTAAAGCTAGTAGAAAAAATTAGAATATCGTCCAAGTAAACGACACAAATTTTATTGACATAATCTCGTAAAACATGATTTATTAGTCTTTGGAAAGTCGCAGGAGCTGTTTTTAGCCCAAAGGGCATACGATTAAACTCGTAGTGGCCACTTGCTGTCGAAAATGCCGTCTTGGATCTATCGTCTGGATGTACTTCGATCTGGTGGAAGATAGCTACACTTTCCCAATTTGTCGAATATGTCTTGCATATTCGGAATTGGAAACTTGTCGTCCATCATTAGTTCGTTTAGCTTCCTGTAGTCTATTACAATTCGCCACTTTTGTTCGCCACCGTTGTCGATTTTCTTTGGTACGACCCATAGAGACGAACTATAAGGACTGTTGCTCGGAACAATTATTTTCTGCACTAACATCTCCTTTATTTGTCTGTCTACTTCGGCATGATGCACAACCGGGTACCTATAATGTTTTGTATAAATTGGCGAATCGGTCTTAGTTCTAATCCTATGTTGTATAATACTAGTAAACGGTAGATTGCTTCCTTCCTCGTAAAATATGTCTCGGTAATTGTTCAGCAACTTTTTTAATGTCGATTCGTCCCTTCAATTTAAATGTTTTGCAAATGTGCTAYTAAGTGCACTGTCGCGTACTTTGTTTTGGCAACTAAATACTTRCAAATTTTCATTTTAAATACTTTTCTACTTCGTACTCTTCACCTTCACAAAAATAAATCGGTAGGGTCGCATTTTCTGTAACAAGCTTCCGAGTTTTATAATTGACTATGCAGTTTAGGTTAAGCAATATATTGTTTCCCAATATACCATCGAAGTAATCGTGAAATGGTAGTTCAATAAAATCGACAAACTGATTTTCTTTCCGAAATTCTTTAAAAAGTGGTACGCTATACCGTATGTTTGTTGAGGCATTTCCATTTAGGAGTTTAATATTGAAGGTGGGCGACATTGTTCTCCATTTCGGATTGCAAAGCTTTGGGTTTATTATGCTAAATTCAGCGCCAGTATCAATAATAAATTTTAATTTTTTCACCTTTGTATTTATGACTATATAGGGTAATTTCCTTGAGCGCCAAATTGAAAATTCTGATTGCTTTCATTCATGCCTATATCCATTGGCTCAAGTGCATGTTCGTTATGAGAAGGATTGTGATATTGGTTATTATGAAGATGTTAGTTACGTCCAGTTAAATGATTGTATTGTGTACTATGGTTTGCTTGTTGGTTGTGACTTTGTGTTCTGTGTGACTGGTAGCTAATGTTGTGCGTTTGTCTCGATTGTGTAGAAAAATTTGGCTATAGAGTGTTATAACTGTGTTGTTGTCTATGTTGATTTTGGAATCTTCCGTTATTATTGTTGTACCTTCCCGTATTTCTGTAATTTAATGTCGGTTCGAAATTTCCTCCATTTCTATTGTAATTTTGTTGCAGTCTACTACTGAAATTATTGGAATTCGAGGCTTTATAACTTAAATAGCCGTTTGATTTTATGATTTCAAAAGCATTCTTTAGACTTGTTGGGTCTCGGTAACCCGTATTTAAAATAATTTGGGGCAATTCTGGCATTGCTTTCGCTGTTAACTTCAGGGGATCTGTTTTCACTGAAATAAACCGCATTGTTCAACAGACATAATTTGTTGCTAATTTATTTTAGAAGTTCTCAATTGAAGAATCACATCGACATGCTCTAATCTTGTCGATTAATTCTTCAACTGAATTTTTCTCGCCATGATAATCGATCAAAACCTGTTTAATTGATGGCTAAGTATCTAAGTTTCCATTTATTAGTAGGGACCTTCCTGCACTACCCGTAATTTTGTCTTTAATGTGGCCCATTAACAATACTTTATATTCGGATGGGAGAGGCTCCAAAATAGGCACCATTAAGTCAATTCTTTCGATAGAATTAAGTAGTGCGTCTCTATTACCATCATAATGCGGAATCGCATTTAGATTACTCGAAATGAGCTTAAATCTGCTACTTATGTCCAACTGATCCATGTTTATAACTTATTACGTAATTTAAGCAATTTTCGATTTATTTTCCAATAATTTTAAGCTTAAACAGCAATACTTCTAATTCGCTTCTGCGTTACAAACTTGTATNACCTTTGTATTTATGACTATATAGGGTAATTTCCTTGAGCGCCAAATTGAAAATTCTGATTGCTTTCATTCATGCCTATATCCATTGGCTCAAGTGCATGTTCGTTATGAGAAGGATTGTGATATTGGTTATTATGAAGATGTTAGTTACGTCCAGTTAAATGATTGTATTGTGTACTATGGTTTGCTTGTTGGTTGTGACTTTGTGTTCTGTGTGACTGGTAGCTAATGTTGTGCGTTTGTCTCGATTGTGTAGAAAAATTTGGCTATAGAGTGTTATAACTGTGTTGTTGTCTATGTTGATTTTGGAATCTTCCGTTATTATTGTTGTACCTTCCCGTATTTCTGTAATTTAATGTCGGTTCGAAATTTCCTCCATTTCTATTGTAATTTTGTTGCAGTCTACTACTGAAATTATTGGAATTCGAGGCTTTATAACTTAAATAGCCGTTTGATTTTATGATTTCAAAAGCATTCTTTAGACTTGTTGGGTCTCGGTAACCCGTATTTAAAATAATTTGGGGCAATTCTGGCATTGCTTTCGCTGTTAACTTCAGGGGATCTGTTTTCACTGAAATAAACCGCATTGTTCAACAGACATAATTTGTTGCTAATTTATTTTAGAAGTTCTCAATTGAAGAATCACATCGACATGCTCTAATCTTGTCGATTAATTCTTCAACTGAATTTTTCTCGCCATGATAATCGATCAAAACCTGTTTAATTGATGGCTAAGTATCTAAGTTTCCATTTATTAGTAGGGACCTTCCTGCACTACCCGTAATTTTGTCTTTAATGTGGCCCATTAACAATACTTTATATTCGGATGGGAGAGGCTCCAAAATAGGCACCATTAAGTCAATTCTTTCGATARAATTAAGTAGTGCGTCTCTATTACCATCATAATGCGGAATCGCATTTAGATTACTCGAAATGAGCTTAAATCTGCTACTTATGTCCAACTGATCCATGTTTATAACTTATTACGTAATTTAAGCAATTTTCGATTTATTTTCCAATAATTTTAAGCTTAAACAGCAATACTTCTAATTCGCTTCTGCGTTACAAACTTGTATTTATCAGTATTATACTTATCAAGAAGGAAGAAGAAAAAAAATGTTTTCTTAAGCTATCGATACGATTCGTAATATTAACTCCTATTATACATACATTTCATTTTGTAGAATTGAATAATAATTTAAATTGAAGGAAATTATGTTCTTGTTGTTGATGCTGCAATTGGTTCTGTTGTCTGTAGCTGCTGAAGCTGTTGCCGTTTTTATAGCTGTCACTGATTTTTTATTCTCTTTTAAGTATGTTGGTTTTATGCAACTGTACCCAAAATTGTACGCTTTTCTACTTTTTTCTTCACTGGTCTAACTGTTAAGTTTTTTTTCTCTTACTTTAAATTTTAGTTATTATTGGTTTTGTATGTAATTTTTTCTTGTTCTTTTCGCTTTAGACTTTACGCAACTGTAACCACAATTGTAGGTTTTTCTCCTTTTTTTTCTTCACTGGTCTAACTGTTAAGTTTTTTTCTTACTTTAAATTTCAGTTATTATTGGTTTAGTATGTCATTTTTCTTTGTTCTTTTCGCTTTAGACTTTAAGCAACTGTACCCACAATTGTATGTTTTTCTACTTTTTTTTTTCTTCGCTGGTCTAACTGTTAAGTTTTTTTTTTCTTTTTTCTTACTTTAAATTTCAGTTATTATTGGTTTTGTATGTAATTTTTCTTTGCTCTTTTCTCATTAGACTTTACGCACAATTGTACGTTTTTCTACTTTTATTTTCTTCACTGGTCTAACTGTTTTGTCCAATAAATAACTTCAATATTACACTTATTTTAAATTTGAACGTAATGCACGTTTGACTTATGCGCGCCGAAATTTACTCTCGCGCCTTTTATTAACAATAGTTTTATTTTTCTTTTAAATCCCGAAATTTTCCGAGGTTTTTCTTTGCACACGCTCTTAAATTTCTTTTCCAGAAAAAACCACGCGTGGTTCGCTTCCGACTGCGCCAGTTAAGTATGTTAAGCGAGTTCTTTATTTCAGCAATTCAAAAATCGAACTAACTTATTCTAGTTACATTGAAATGCANACGTTGCAGAACAGTTCATTTTAACGAATAATTTGAATAGAAATCAGCTGTTTTCTATTTACATTATTTTGTTCACCACACATGTGGGGAAAAGCTTTACGARTTGAAGCTTTTACTTTTATCAAGATTGCCACAGAATACCAAAATATTTCTCGCTTTGAGTTAATTTTCAATATTTTATTAATTTGTCAAGTGCACAGAATAGGGGTGCATATGTGCAGTAGTATGTGTGTATGACTTTGCCGAAAAAATAATGTATCCCAAAGCCTATATACATATAGTATATGCACATGTAAATATGTCACTAACAAAAACTACAAACATTATTCTATAAAAACAACAAACGTCTTAAATAGCATCAGTAACAACAACATTTTTATTCATGAACGCAAGCGCACAGGCAAACTCCTTTTATTTATAAAAACATACACAATCTAAAGCTAAACCATCCAAGCTAAAAATAATAAATTGTGTCCTCCCTCAAACCCCCAAAGCACAG
Source organism: Bactrocera latifrons (assembly GCF_001853355.1). Classification (NCBI taxonomy): domain Eukaryota; kingdom Metazoa; phylum Arthropoda; class Insecta; order Diptera; family Tephritidae; genus Bactrocera; species Bactrocera latifrons. The sequence continues at coordinate 14,506 of NW_017537509.1, read as the reverse complement.
AAATAAGTGACGAAAGTGGCAACATAGCTCTTGTCGRTTTAAAATATTTTACAAATCTAAAATACTTTTCCGCATAGTTATGCTGGTTTGTAGTCGAATCTGTTACAACGGCAAGGAAAGCGATGACAATCGGCGTTTGTTCGTTTGCGTTTTTATTTACAGCTCGGATTTTCTGCCGACAACACAATGTTGACAAACTTTCTCGTCGCGTCAGTCCCTCGACACATTGACTTTTTGTCAAAGCGTGAGAAGCGGCCATTGGTTGTCCGTACTAACAGAGATTTCGCATGAAACAATAAGTGCATATGTTTAAATACAAAGTTGTGTGTGGACAAATTTACAAACATTATGCGTATGGTTCTTTCTGTTTACAAGCTCACATAATTATATACGGGAATATGTGCGAACGTTTGGTCTTTTTACATGTTATAAAAACTTTCAAAGTTTTAAAGTCTTAATAAAATATGTACAGTTTGTCATTGAAATACATTTTCAGGTCTAAGTTTAAGAAAAAAAAATTTATTTCAGTTTTTCTTTTAAATTATAATAAGATTATACATAATTATAATAAGATTATAGATACAATTAGGATTAAAAACAAAAAACATATTTCAGCATAAAACATAATGAGAAAACAACAAAAACAAAAAGTATGCAAACATTAGGCTGTCAATTAATTATTTGCAAACTGCAAACAGAAACTAAGGAGAGGCACAAAACAAAACAACGGTAATAGTCCTGACAGACGACAGCGCTAATATGCATTAGCGGTCTTAATTTACATTTACTTGCGCATTTGACCCACGTTAAGTCAAGTTTGTAATGCACAAGAATTACGTGCATTCAGCTGAATTTACCAAATTTGAGTAGGCAACACTGCTCAGAAATGACCGATTTTTGCTATTTTTTTGACAGATGTCGCTTGAAGTCTGCCGCCTCCTTTGCGTTTACAGCATCAGGGGTAAACAGTTTTATATGCTAATTAAATTATGTGCAAGGATATTAACAAAACCTAATTTTAATATATTTAGATGGCACAAAATAAGCAACGCACAGTTTGCTATTCATTTTTCCATTATGCTTAATTTTTTAGCACACTTTTTCCGCATTACAATTAATTACCAAAGAATTTTATTTGGACATTTTAAAAAATGAATTGACAAAAAACGTGCTGGATATTGGCTTCGTTAGCCGAAACCCAAATAAACATACCACACCAAATATTATAACCATAAATATTATAGCTTATAATCTTTCGTTATAAGTTTAAAAAATGTTCACATTTTTCAAATAATTACTTACTTATTATTATTATTTACATACTTTGTATTTTTGTAGTTCTCTTGTTATGTTTTATATAAATATGTTTTTTTTTAAATCATAATTGTAGCTAATAATCACTCTTATTATGATTTAAAAGAAGAAACTGAGATAAATTAGGTAACAACCTAAACAGGACTTTATTATTCATCATGGATTAGTTCAATTTGTACGTATATGCATACATATGTATGTCCTTTGATATAAAATATGAGTAAATTGTATACAGAGTCGTTTTTGCATTGCAAATACGAATTTTTAAGCGTACATTTCTAAACATTGAAATTGGCATAATTTTTCTCATGTAACACCGAAAATGCTCTATTCTGATTTTTTCGTACCCCTGTTGTTAAATGTAGTGAAACACGTTAATAATTTTCTGTGGTGTAATACGCTCATCCAAAACACTACCCCCTCGAGAAATGAAATATCATAAAAACCTATTCTATGACAGAGAACGTTTATCATAAGGAAGGTTCATGGCGCGCAGAACGTAAAAATATTTTTGGCTAACTCGGTCGCGATGAGGGAGTTTCACCACTGACAGCTCGGCAAGAGAAATCTTAAAAGTTGCGTTTGAACACAGCTGAGCCAGAAAATGTAAAACGTAGAGAAGGTGCAGGTTTGATGTCAAACATTTTATAAAATTGTGATACGGAATTTCACCTCACAACTACAGAATTCACGCTGTGAAATGTGAAAATTTTTAACAGTTCTCTCAAATACTCAACTAGTGAATATGAARAGAAATAATATAATATGCCATAGCATGTATTCGCAATCAGGGAATATTAAAGAAAAATAAGTTCTTTGCATTGCATTGTGATATTTTTATGCTTAAATTTTTCTTTCAACTTGGGAATCGCAATGTATGCAAATATGTAWGCTTTTGCGTTTTGCCGTTGGCATATCCATATTGGTATGTAAACGTAATTATAATATGAGTATAATTTTGTATGAATGTATGCATAGTAATATTTATAGTCAATTTGGACTTGCATATTTAACAATTTTATTTGATTTTTACATATATACTTATAAATATTTTTGTATTATGTTTCCCACTAATAGAAATTGTATTTATCACAACAATATATTATAAATATGTATATCGCCTATCATACTAATCTTATTATCTGCTCATATGTTTGCTTGTATACGCATGTGCGCGTTCAGAAACTCAAATAATGATGTTATCACTTATCAATATATTAATTGTTACGCGTTGATCTGCATGCTCATACACTCATATATACTCATGTGTACATATACATATTTGTATACAAATTAACACCAAATTGGTTAACACCAAAATCTAGCTAACACAGCAATAATACAAGCACGGAAACACAAGCGAATAAAAACACAAAGTTCAAATAARCCAATACTGCTGACGACATGTCTGCATTAATTCAACAACAGAAACCGCAAAATAACAAATTGCGGAAATTAACAACAACACCACAACAGAGTTACAACGACAGCGCAGCCGAGTTTTATACGGTCACATTGAAGTGCAATTTGACCATAAATTATTGATAGGTATAAARTAAGACATAATTGTTAGTATTAAGCAGTCGAAAGATAGAGTTTAATAAAAACATGATCAAACTTTAAAAAATTTGTTTTTTTTCCACGTTTAAGTGGAAGGATGAATAATTGGCACCCGAGGTAAAAGAAAGTGTTTCCTTCGCGTGGATATAGTAACTTGGTGCAACAGGTAAAGCAAGAAGTGCTACCCGAATTGAACAATATCACATGCAGTTCAACAGTGCTACGTACAACAGTGCTACGTACAACAGTGCTACAAACTACAGTTCAACAGTGCTACATACTACAGTCCAAAGGTGCTACAGTTCAACAGTGCTATAAACAACAGTTCAACAGTGCTATAATCTGCAGTTCTACAGTGCCACATACTACAGTGCTATAGTACCACGGGTAAAGCAAAAAGTGCTACCCAGAATACAACACTCCACCCGAGAAACACAACAAGGCAGCATCACGGGAAATAAAGGCCCCTCAGTAGGATAATAAACGAATCCARACAGGACGTCATAGGACAGCCAGCCCGGAAAACAGAAGCCTTAATTAATATGCGACTCAAAATATTATTAATGTAAGTAAATCGATAACCCAAACAAAATAAAAATATTCTTGAACACCTTCGTTTTAAATAAATAAATGCTCACGTTACAAATGTAAATATATAATTCTAAATTCAGGTTACAAGAGACAAATTGAATAAATTTAACAAACTTGGCTAAATAAATAACATATTAATAAACTTTAACCAAATAGATATTATATTAATAAATTTATCTAAAAATAAGCACTACTAGATATTGTTATAAAATAAGAAGACAATATCTTTCATCTTTTGGTTTCTCCGAATACATAGCTCGAATGAAATAAACTAGATTTAGGTACATATTTAAAATCTTAGAATATAAAACAGGGCTTGTACAGCCAATAATTTACAAAAACTAAAGCTGCGATTCACCACCTTCGGGGGGACCCTCCAGCTTATAACAAATAAAATCTCTGCGATTCACCACCCAAGGGACCCTCCAGAGATTTATAAATTATAAATAACAAAGGCTCGTACAGCCAGTAAATAAAAATAAATAAAAACCTATAACAACGCTTAACTCTGCGATAGAAAAAGCTACCTTTCCTAGAAAGGTTAACAACGAAAAAATAGGAAATATTAGTTTTAGCGAAAATAAAATAATAAATAGATTTTTTTTTAATATTTCGTAATCCTCAAGTAAGTAAAAAGGAAAGAAAAAAATGGCAAACCCAAATAATCTCATAAGGCCACCAGTACTACCCTCACCTAATCCAATTTCACACAACGTAGCAAATCCTGCACAACCCGATTTAGCAAATCAAGTAAGAGAACTACTAGGTCAATTACTACTCACAGATGGACGAAACATAATACAAAGTATAATTAAGAATGACATGATCCCAGCACCCATAGTGGACCAAACGATTGACGAACGTTATAGGAACAATCTTTCAGATATGGACAAAATCCCAGACGTTGTCAGGTCACTTAGAGAATTTAGCGGAAACACCACCGAATTTAGGAGTTGGAGGAAAAGCGTTGAGCGCATCCTCAAAATCTACGAAAATTTGATAGGCACTCCAAAATATTTTGGAATCTTAAACGTAATTAGGAATAAAATAGTTGGTAAGGCCGACGCGGTACTCGAACCTTACAACACACCGCTGAATTGAACAGCGATCTCTAAGTGCTTAACAACGCATTACGCGGATAAAAGAGATTTAAGTACATTGGAATATCAAATGACGTGCATTATCCAAGGACGTCGATCGGTACAAAGCTTCTATTCGCAAATATACGCACATCTGTCACTAATTCTTAACAAAATCGCCTGTATGGAGATGAGCGAAGAATCAAYACAAATTCTTTCTCGAACCTACAGGGAGAAAGCCCTCGATACATTCGTACTAGGACTTTCAGGAGACCTCTCCAAATTGCTTGGTATGAAAGAACCTGCCAGAAGCTCTGCACCTATGCATGAAGCTAGAAAATCAAATTTTTAGAACCACACACGCGAACAATTACAATACACCCTACAGAATGGATAGACCACAACTTCCCTCAAAGCCACAACACCAACATTTCCAAAGATAAGTCTATACACAACTCTCAACAATATTTTCACCCAGAACTCACATATATGCCATGCACACAACAAGCATTTTCGTCAAACGCATACCGCCCACAACAATTCGGGCAACGGACCTATCAACCATTCAACAGCCCAAAGTATTAGAACAGACGCAATGAATTATGCCAATAGACCGAACTTCAAGTATGCCGAAAAAGGACAGGAAGGACCAAGTTCGAATTTTACGAATCCACCCCGCAAAATTCAAAGAAATTTCCGTATAAACTGCTCTCAGATACAGCCGGAAGGCCCCAATTCTGCAAACCCTCTTGAAGAACCAACATACCACCATATTCTTGACTACAATCAGAACCAACCCGAAATCCTAGACCCAACAGATATACATTTTTTAGAATGAAAACTTCTTCGCTTCCTTACTTCGAATGTAGAACAAGGAGCGGAGAAATTCTTAAAATACTACTAGACACAGGTTCTAACAAGAACTACATACAGCCTCATTTAGCAAGGAAAATAATAGAAAATAATAGCCCATTTCATGCAAACTCGATAGGAGGCAAAATAAAGATCACCCATCACACATATATAAATCCTTTCAAGCTCAAAAATCAATTAAAGTTTTTCCTACTACCCACTCTAACCACATTTCACGGAATATTAAGTAATGACAGCATAAAAGAAATTAACGCAATAATCCATAGTAAGGATAATTTTATGATTATAGCAAACAACACGAAAATTTATCTAAAAGAATACAAAACACAGGACGTAAACGCAATCCAAATTAGGGATACGCATATGAATACTCAAGATAGACAAGAAATGAGGAAACTCATCCATAAACATAGCCATCTTTTCTCCGAACCAAACGAAAGACTGATCTACACCACCAAGGTAGTGGCCGAAATAAGAACAAACTCCGAAACGCCAGTTTACTCGAAATCCTACCCTTACCCATTTTCCCTCAGAGACGAAATAGATAAACAGATAAATAAATTATTAGAAGACGGCATAATAAGACAATCCAGATCGCCCTACAACTCTCCGATATGGGTAGTCCCCAAGAAAGAGGACGCATCGGGAGAGAAAAAGTATAGAATGGTCATCGATTATAGAAAACTGAATAGTGTCACCGTGTCAGATAGGTATCCAATACCGGAAATAAACGAGGTACTTTCTCAACNAGGAGACAACAAAATATTTTCTGTAATCGATCTGAAGAGTGGCTTCCACCAGATTCCTCTTAAGGAATCCGATGTTGAGAAGACAGCTTTTTCCGTGAACAACGGAAAATATGAATTCACGCGACTACCCTTTGGGCTTAAAAACGCCCCTGGTATATTCCAATGAGCGCTTGATGAGATCCTAAGAGACCATATAGGGAAAACATGCTACGTCTACATAGATGATATAGTCATCCCACCAAAAACACATTGATACAATTTTTGACACCCTAAATAAAGCTAATATGAAAGTTCAGATTGATAAATGTGAATTTTTTAGAACCAAAGTGGAATTTTTAGGCTTTATTATTTCATCAGATGGCATCTCAACCAATCCCACCAAGGTTCAATCAATAGTCAATTTCCAATACCCTAAAAACCTTAAAGATTTGAGGTCATTCCTCTGCCTTTCAGGATACTATAGACCCTTCATAAGAAGTTATGCTTCACTTGCAAAACCATTAACAACCCTACTCCGTAGCGAAGAAGGTCACATCTCGAAAAATATGTCAAAAAAAGTCCCCATTACACTTAATAGCGAAGCAAAAGAAGCAAGGAATTCTCTCTAACCACCGACGCTTCCAAACATGCAATAGGAGCAGTCCTAGAGCAAAATGGAAGACCAATCACTTTCATTTCGCGAACTTTAAGTAAAACAGAGGAAAACTATGTAACTAACGAAAGGGAAATGCTTGCCATTATCTGGGCACTCAATTCCCTCAGAAAATATTTGTATGGTACTGCTAAAATAACCATTTATACGCACCACCAACCCCTTACGTACGCACTCAGTAATAAAAACAACAATTCAAAATTGAAAAGATGGAAGGCAATTTTAGAAGAATATCATTATGAAATAAAATACAAACCAGGTAAAGCAAACATTGTTGCAGACGTACTCTCCAGACTATTTGAAATAAATTCGTTATCAGTTGCCACTAATTCAGACGAAAGCTCTTCGCATAATTTAATTCCGACCATTAATTCCCCAATAAATGTATTCAAAAATCAAATTTGGATCTTAACAGACCAAATCGATAGCTATCAATTCAAATACCCTTCCCTACGTGCCATAGGCACATTTTGACTAAACCTAATTATTCAATAGACGACTTGACAGCAATACTAAAGCGCTACCTCAACCCTTCAGTTATTACTGGAATATTCACAACCGAAAAAATAATGGGGCAGATTCAACAAATCTATCCCCTACACTTCAAGAACTACAAAGCTAGGTACACACAAACGCAAGCTAAAGATCTCATTACAAACGAGCAACAAGAAAATGAAATACTACGAACACATAAAAGAGCTCATCGAAACCCAGTAGAAAATAAABAGCAATTAATAGAAACATTTTATTTCCGTAAAATGCTCCAGAAAATTAAAGCAATAGTTAAACAATGCGGCGTATGCGCAGAAAACAAGTACGACAGACATCCCAATAACCCAAAAATTCAAGCAACTCCTATTCCCGAATACCCAGGACAGATAATCCATATAGATATCTAAATTACCGGAAAAAAACTAATACTGACTGCCATAAATAAGTACTCAAAATATGCCCAAGCGAAAATATTAAAATCAAGAGCTACAGAAGACATTAGAGAACTACTTAGACAGATCATTTTAAATTTTGGAGTTCCACAAAAYATAATAATAGACAATGAAAAATCATTAAATTCCAACTCAATAACTTTTATGTTAAAAGACAAACTCAGAATAAAAATACATAAGATACCTCCACATACTAGTACAGCTAACGGTCAGGTTGAACGATTCCATTCAACCCTATCAGAAATTTTAAGGTG
>NW_017537509.1:5413-6425 GCF_001853355.1 Bactrocera latifrons | reverse complement strand
AAGTTAACTTCACGGTACAAAGAAGAAATAGTAAAAGAAAATAAGAATTCTACAGTTTTAACACAAACCGGCAAGGTAGTCCACAAAAGCCTTATAAAAAGCTAAAAAAAAAAAAGAAATGAAAAAAATAATTGAAAACTAATCAAAACAATGAACAAAAAATAAATAAAAAAGAGCGCATAGCACGCTTATTATTACACTTTTGACAGATATATATATATATTTGTTTTTTTTTAGACTTTTTGCCTGCATGGCATACGGAACCGTACAAATACTAGATTATTCATCATCCCAACTAGTCACAATCGACGCAGGTCCCGCAAAACTACAAACAGGCACATTCAAAATAATCMATACAATTGAATTACAAGACTACGACAACACAATAAACCGTGTAGAAATGACAATTAATGATAAATTAGCAAACCATCCATTGAAACTCATCCTGACATCCCTCATAAACCAATTGAAAAATGATCTTGATAGAATTAGAATAAACAGTAAAGTTAGGAGATCRCTAGACTTTATAGGCTCCGCATGGAAATGGATTGCCGGAAATCCAGACCATGCCGATTACAATATCTTAATGGAAAAAATCAATAATGTGCTAGGAAGTAATAATAGACAGCTAATAATTAACAAACTGACAAATGCGAAAATAAACGAAGTCATAGAYAATACTAATAAGATATCTAAAGTGGTGAAAGAAAAAAAAGAAGTTGCGAATGACTTAATATTACAAATAAAATTTAAATTAGAAATTATAAAGGAAGAGCTAATTAATATAGCATACGCCATACACTGGGCCAAATCTATTATAATAAATTCATACATATTGTCTGATAAAGAAATGGAAATAACTAAACAATTTTTAATAGATGAAAACATACCATTCGTTAATGTAGATGAAGCATTAGAATTTGCTGAAATAAAAATCGCTTCAAATAAAGAAAGCTTAATTTATATAATAAATTTGCCTACCACAGAGCAAAACGATTGTAAAACTTTAGAA
>NW_017537509.1:0-5068 GCF_001853355.1 Bactrocera latifrons | reverse complement strand
TATTTTTCTAAGGTAATAACTGGTAGCAATCCTTTACCAGCAATATTGCAACCAATGGCAAATAATAGCAAAGTAGAAGAAATGTTATCTCTCAAATCCATAAAAAAACTACAATTAAATGAAGAAAAAGAAATTTCTTTGCTAAAGACAAAAAATTATATTTATTTTTCTGCAAATGTAACAATTATATCAATAATAATAACTGTAGGCATATTTGTATTATTAAAAGCAAAATTAAAAAAACATAGAGTAAATAGAAGACTAAATAAAATAATAACCGGCTGTAATACCACGAAAGTATGCGTTGACGATCTACGTAAATTTTGTGAAGATCCTTCGAACGAGGACGCTCGAATTTAAGGGCGGAGGAGTTAACACCAAATTGGTTAACACCAAAATCTAGCTAACACAGCAATAATACAAACACGGAAACACAAGCGAATAAAAACACAAAGTTCAAATAAAAAAATACTGCTGACGAAATGTCTGCATTAATTCAACAACAGGAAACGCAAAATAACAAATTGCGGAAATGTTGTTGATTTACAATATTTGTCAATTCTAAAATATTTTTCCGTGGGTCGCAAAAATCAGCGTCGGTATATATGCAAGCTCATACAAAAACATACATATAGTATATACGCTAGTTTGTTAGCGAAGCTATTCGTGCAGCAAGAGAAGCGGTAACAAGCGGCGATCGTTTGTTAGTTTCTTTCGGAACAGCTGGGATTTTCCACCAACAACAAGCCATTGTCTGTCCGTGGCAACGGAGATGCGAAAGATGCGTGCGCCACTTGTTGTTATGAATATATGTACATATGTATGTATGTGGCTCGCATTTGCTTTCGTAAACATACAGACAAATGTGATAAAGAAATAATATACATATATGCCATAGAAATTTTATTGCTATAAATATGGGAATAATAACGAAAGAATGCGAATATGCATATTTCATGAAGGTCATCAATTTTCATTGAAGAAATGAAGTTCATTTGGCACACCTTCACTTTGCAAAAGTGGAAATAAATATAATTCATTTGAAATATTAATTGATTTAAAATTTCAAAAAATAAAATTAAAGAGAAATAAAATTAAAATTATTTTTACCTACTTTTTCCCGGTTTTGTAAAAAAATTAAAATTTTTATAATTTTTCGGAAAAATGGTTCATATAATATAAAATAACCACTCATATGTGAGAATGCTTCTTTACATTCTTTGTGTGACTTTGTATATTTTTCTTCAAAGTATTTCTTTTTATTCATTCTCGCATGAATTCAGTCGTTTGAGCCAGAGAACGTGCTCAATTCTGCTAAATAGCAGTGGGAATGGTGAAATTCCATATCACAATTTTATAAGTTCTGTTAGCCGTCAAAACGAACATCACACAGATTTCAATTTGCACCTTTTCTATGCTTTATGTTCTCTGGCTCAGCCAGAAAATGTAAAACATAGAGCAGGTGCAAATTGAATTCTGTATGATGTTCGATTGGACGGCTAACAGAGCTGATAGAATTGTAGTAAGGAATTCACCATTCTCGCTGCTATTTAGCAGAAATGAGCACGTTCTCTGGCAGAAATATATGTAAAACGACTAAATTCATGCGAGAATAAATAAAGAGAAATACTTTGAAGAAAAATATATAAGGTCACACAGAGGATGTAAAAAATCATTCTCTGAGTCACATATGCGTTTTTTTGTTACATATAAACCATTTTTTACAAAATCGGGAAAAATTAGATAAAGATAATTTAAGTTTTATTTTTTAATTTTTAAATAAATTAAGATTTCAAATAAATTATATTTATCTCGACTATTACAAAGTGAAGATGTGCCCTCATTTCTTCAAAGAAAATTGAGGACCTTCATGAAATATGCATATTCGCATTATGTCGTTATCATTTCCATATTTGTAGCAATAAAATTTCTGTGGCGTATACATAAGTTAAGCTGTTTAGTTATTAAGTAACTAAAACATTATTAATTTGTTTTTTTTTTTTGTTTTTTTTTTAAGGAGCTGCATTGGGGTAGCGTTACCGCGTATCTTTATTAGAGTAATCAAACTGAGCTTAGCTTAACCAAATTACAATATTTATACTTAATTCTTAACTAAATAATTATTTGTGGCGTGATTCGTTTCTACGAATCTTATTCTGCACAACAGGTAGTGCAGACGCGGGCTATGCATTTTCTGGTGCATTTCGGTCACACGTGCCAGAAGTTATAGGTCGATACTTGTTAACAAGTGTTGTGTTAACTCATATATTATTTCTTTGGCCCATATGTCTGTATGTTTCCGAAAGCAAATGCGAGCCACATACATATTTGTCACAACATTGGTAGAAAATCCAAGCTGTGCCGAAGAAAACAAACGAATGGACGCCGATTGCCACCATTTCCCTTGCCGCTTTAACAACTTCGCCTACTAGCTAGCATAAATATGTATGAACTTGCATACATATTCACGCAGATTTTTGCGAGCCACGGAAAAATATTTTAGAATTGACAAATATTGTAAATCGACAACAGCTATGTTGCCATTTTTTGTTGGTGACATATTAACATGTGTACACATATGTATGTTTGTATGATTTGTGTATAAAATATATACATATAAAATGTACATATAAGTATACATGAACGTATGAACATGCAGATTAATGCGCGCACGTGTAATAACAGTTTGTCAAAAAAGTCTTGCGGTAGTTTTTATTGAATTTTCAATTGTCATAAAATTTTTTGATGACTCATGCCCAGCTCTTGACCGATGCTATGGCTGCTACCATGCCGGTCTCTTTCTACCAATTCAGCGATTTTATCGCAATTTTTGACGACAGGCATCTTCGACCACTTCTGCACCAGAACGAAAGCATTGAAACCATCGTTGTGCAGTGGAAATGGAAACTATATCGGGTCCATAAACTGCACACATTTTATTGGCGGTTTGAGATGCATTTTTGCCATTATCGTAGTAGTACTGTAAAATATGCCGTATATTCTCTTTATTTTGCTCCATGTTTGCGACGCTATAACTCACGAACGACTTGAAAGAAATGACAGTCAATGTGTTAGCGCGTGAAATCAGCTTTCCGAAAAGGTAGAGCATGACCCGAAGCGACGAATAAAACAAGAACTAAGCGCTCTCAGGGCCAATATGCGAAAATACCGCAAGACTTTTTTGACAAACAATAAATTGATAATCATGATTTGAATTTCTGAACACGCACATCCGTATACATATGGACATTTCCACAAAAAGGTCCACCACGCGTGCAAAATTCAAAGAGTTCCTGAAAACTTTTTGTTGGTGAATAATAAATCTCAAATGTGTTTATTTTACAAATATAAAGGAATTTTTATTTTCTTCTAATTTTGAGCCGAAATATACAACGAACACACAAAATTTACAAAAATCTAACTCTTTTGACCAAATATACCAACGTTTTTCCTTGTTATATTCGATAATTCAAAGTAATACTATAATGTTTTTATAATTTAAAAATCTTCAGCTGATAGTAACATAATGTTCAACAAGCAGACAGACTGAGTGGAGATCGAATAACGGTAGTTTTTTGTGTTTGCTTCTGCTTATATTCGTATGTCGCGTCCGTTACCGAAAAACATCATTTATTGTTCTCATTAGTGAACAAAGTGTTGAAGTGTAAATTGCTTTCAGACTAAAAGCAGATACATAATTTCACTTAAAAAAAGTAATAATTGGCTCTCGGCAAAAACGATTAATAAAATATATTGATGTTTGAAATTCGTCGCGTCCGTTACCGTAAACCTTAAATATTAAATAAAGTCGTAGAAATTGCACAAAATTAAAATTTTATTGATGGCAAAAACGGCAAAAGAAACAAGAAAAGCAATAACAATGAAGTATAGAGAGAAAATGAAAGAAAACGGCGAGAAATGGCAGGAATACAAGAAGAAAGAAGCAAAACGAAAGCAAGAGTATCGAAAAAGATTATCGCAAAAAATGAAAAGTGATAGCAATTTGTTAGAAAAGAAGAAAGAAAAGGACCGTGTTAGGCAGCAAATTTTGCGGCAAAAAAAGAGCATAAATAATATTGACAATTTTAATTGCGAAATTTACAGCTGTAAACAAACGATGGGAAAAGCAATTAAAAAAGTTGATTCTGCGCTACCTAAAAACCTGAATAGAAAAATAGCTATCCTCAAATCTTTATGCAATAAATATATTAAGCCAACAGAAACGATGAATGAAAATACAACCAAGTCATCAAAATGCCAGATGCGCGAAAAATTAATTGAGCAATTCTTTTTGCAAAATGGAATCAGCGTTCAAGCTCCTGGGAGAAAGGATACAATGATAATCAATGGGAAAGTAGTCTCAAAACGTTTTATGCTTATGACCTTAACAGAAGCATATCAACTTTTCAAAGCCGAATATACCGAAGAAAAAGTCTGCAAAACTATTTTTATTCGTTCTAAGCCAACTTACATTCAGTTAATCATAAATTTACGACACAATATGTGTGTCTGTAAGTACCATGCAAATTTTATTTTTYTACTAGAAGGCTGTGCAAAGATTATACCGCAGATTCCTGCCAAAGCTGAATTATTTCTTACATCAGTTTGCTGCGACGTTATGAATGAAAAGTGCATGGCTAATAATTGTGACAGCTGTGTACGCGATATTAAAGACGATCTAGTTCCAATACATTAATAAATTTAATACGCAAATTAAATGGAAACAGTGGAGAAAAGTAGATGATCGCATAACTTTAAATTACACTATTGGTCCATTAATCGACTTAATTCATGATATAGAGATTCAACTACCAGCTTTTAAAATGCATTGTTTTGTTAAACGTCACCAACAAAATTACTTTGAAACTAAAAAAAAAAAATGTAGCAGCTAATGAAATTGTTATGCAAGTTGATTTTGCTGAAAATTATCGCTTGACATTCCAAAACGAAGTTCAAGATGCCCACTTTAGTTATAGCCAAGTAACAGTGTTTACGTGCGTAGCTTGGGTTCTTGGTGAAACCAAGTCTTTTGCTGTTATCAGTGAGAGATGGACCCACAGTAAATTCG
>NW_017537508.1:79484-82996 GCF_001853355.1 Bactrocera latifrons | reverse complement strand
ATTGGCGCCACGTAGCGAAAAGAAGAAACGACTGGCGCGCTGTTGTTAACTCGGCTATAATCGCGTAAGCGGTGTCTACGCCAATTAAGAAGAAGAAGACACCCGAGCTTAGCCCTTCCTTACTTGTTCAAATTTGTGTTTCTTCAAATGCACAATTCTCATACAAAGAACTTTCATACGAAAGCAGTAAAGAGGGTAATACTAATATGCAAATAAAGAAGCGTAATATCAAAGGTACACCGTCGTCAGATGTAAAAGAGGAAAAGCCGACAGGACTCGAGTATAAACAAATAGTTACGAACAAACTATCACTTATACAATACAGAAAGGCGGATAGTCATCGTGAACGTCACTGAATTGTCGACCATAACAGGATCGCAAGCTGTTATCATCTTTCGAGCAGTTACTTTTGCCGCCCGGAAGAATGTTCAAAATTGAACATGTTCATTTTCTTAAATAAGATAAATTAGGAAATTTGTAATACTTACGATCATGAAAACATATACAGTCCACTAATTTTAAATAATCATTTCATTCCTTCGGCAATATGTTCAAATATCATTGAACATGTTTACTTATTAGCAAAGCCGAAATTCTATTAAATATAAATATATATTTATATATTAATATACATACATAATGCATTTACGTGCAATGCACATCTAAGAATAACAAAAATGCATGGAGACATAAGTCATAAATTTACAGATGAGATAATATTAACATTTATTACATTGTACCATGTAGCATAAAACATACCAAGAACCACAAACAATACCAAGCAGCATAAACAATATGAAACTTATCCCCAAAGCGATGCATTGACGTACCAAGACTTACAAGACTTACGGCAAGGGTTGTACATATCCCAAATAAAGAAATGCATTTTCATGTGTAACGTCTGTCCTATGCATAAGCAAGAAATGGGATTACTGGTTATGGCAGCACTTCCAGACGAACGCTGCAAWTTTGCTCTGCCTTTCACCACCACAGGTGCTGATTTTGCTAGGCCTTTTCCGATAAAGGCGTCCATGCTAAGGTTTTTTACCCTCGTGAAAGCCTACGTGGCTGTTTTTGTCTGCTTCACGACAAAAGCAATACACCTTGAGCTATGTAGGAATCTGGCGACGGAGGCTTTTCTTGGGGCAGTTGCTCGCTTCGCCGGACGACGAGGTTTTCCATTCAAAAAAACATGAGCGATAATGGCAAAACATTTATCGGAGCTTAAAGAGCTATCGAAAGACAGTTTGTGGACTTCATAAAACAAATGGAACTTGACATTGTTCAAAAATACGCTCCCCAAGGGATCAATTGGCAGTTTATTCCCCCAAGCGCTCCTCATATGGGCGGCTAATGGGAACAAGCGCAAAAAACTTCAAATTTCATTTTAAAAAGATAGCTGGCAACCACAAAATTATTTACGAAGAATTTCCGAGTTGCTCTCCTTATTGAACCGTTGCAAAGAATTAAAATTCTCCAACGTGATTTCAGTCGCCCATGGAAAGATGATTATTTAAAGAACCTCCACAGAAGGTACCAATGGCAAACAACAGAAAATGCCAAAGTTGAATTTCAAAGCTAATAATTATTACGATATAATTAACTGGAAGACTATTACCTTGACTGTTCCACCAGTTCTTTGTTCAGTTTCTAGCGAAGAACTCATAAAAGGGCTGTCGGGTGACACTGCATAGGTATAGAAATTTAG
The DNA here is from genome assembly GCF_001853355.1 of Bactrocera latifrons. Lineage (NCBI taxonomy): Eukaryota > Metazoa > Arthropoda > Insecta > Diptera > Tephritidae > Bactrocera > Bactrocera latifrons. The sequence continues at coordinate 81,288 of NW_017537508.1, read as the reverse complement.
TGAATTCCCCTCTCACACCATGGCAGTCGAGAGAACCCTCAAGCTGGTGATAGAGGTATCTTCTAAAGTTATTGGCCCCCAATCTCGTGATCGGTTTATACGCTCTACACTGAAATCTAGGCATCAAGTGCCAAAGTTTAGTACAAAATCTGATTTTATCAATAAATTTAGCACAGATTCAGACTAAAACAAGCCTGACATATGGTTGRTTGGTTGGGTTGGGCTTGRGAGGAACCCGAAGAGCAGCCACCTCCACGCGGTGRGTTCTGGGTGACCAATACAGGTTAACTGAGAGTTGCAACAATTTTCAGCTTGCGCTGTGGCGCGCCGCATTTTCGCTCGTATCTCGGGAACGGTTCGTCCTACGGCCATGATCACATACCATTTCGGTAGTAAATCACGTGACAAATAACTTTTATTTTATACATTTTGCCATGAGATGCGTATTTCAGGCGCTAGGTAGAAAATTTCACGATTTTAGGCGAATTTCCGAAATTTCAAGGCCGGAGTTGAGGTAGAAGATGCAATCCGATCTCAAAACAAAAAGTTGCATTGGAATCAGGAAGTACCAAAGCAACTTTTCCGTACTATTAGAAATCCCGAATCGAAAAAAGTCCGGAATCGACCCACCCTATTGTGCAACACTACTTAGATTGGCAACTCATTTTTACTGAAGCTTCGAAGGCCGACTCCTACACGTCGTTTGCTATTATTGATAATGTTGGAAATACGTTGAAAGCTGGACTCCTGCCCATTTACAGCTCAGTATACACCGCGGAAGCAGCAACCATCTGCGCTATCCCTAGTACAAAACTCTAACTTAAAAAGATTAATATGTTATCAGTACATCTACAGCAAGTCTACAATCTCAGCTCTCCTAAATGCATCTAACAAATCCTATCTCATTGCGCAAATTAGAAACATACTAATTGGGAAAGTAAACGTAAAAATTATGTGGATCCCTGGACACGCCGGTATTATTGGAAATGAATGGGCCAATCAAAACGCCAAACGGCGGCAAAACAGCCATTGATTGTCTTCGACTACATCGAAAAAAACGACATAATCCATTTAATCGCTTCAAAACAAAAAGCTATAAAAGCTAATGCTTGGAAGAGTGTGCAACACCACTACGCCATCTGCAACCAAGAGGTCAAAAAACCTGCTTATCAGCCATCAGGCCGTTGCCAAGATATAAAAGCTTTTGTTCGCCTTCGTCTTGGTCATACGTCATTAATGCATTCCCATTTATTAAATGGAAACCTTATTTCATCCTGTCTATATACGTAGTCAGCGTCTAGCACTCAAAGTGTTTGGTCGTATTAATTTCGCTATTATAGTGATTTCAGTGCGGTCTCAGTTCCGTTATTCTCTTTTGCCTCTATTCGTTGATTAGTGTAAAGCTTTGCTTCGTATCTATCAATCACTGAATATTTTTTATTCAGGCTTGGTGAGTTTGTTCAAATTGTGAAATGCCCCTCGGGGCAAGTGCTAGTAGGGTGAATCGTTTTGCACTACTTGCAAACCATTACCCACGCAAAAAGAAAAAAGCTTTCTAATGGTTTGCCTATAAATATTTTCCCCGAACTAACAAACGTCGTTGTGCCAGACCCAAAATTTCTTATTCTAGCATGTGATGATGTTAATAAAAAAATTTCAGACTTCTCATGTTTTGCGGTGCACAAAGCCATACAAATTATCAGCAAAGATGTTATTTCCATATCTGAGCTTAGAGACGGAAACCTTCTGCTTCTAGTAAAAGATATAAAAATTGCCCAAAAATTTCTGGCCACTACGCAGTTAC
>NW_017537508.1:67024-74699 GCF_001853355.1 Bactrocera latifrons | reverse complement strand
AATACATTTTTAGCACCTTCTCCATACGTAGCATATTTCCACAATACGAATCAAACTAATATTTACGGCATTGGTTTGCTGATTAAAAAAACATTTGCCACAAACGTATTCATATCGAAACTAACTTAAATATAAGTGCCCTCCAAATCAAAGCTATGTTAACTTTCACAGTGATCTCACTTTATTTTCCGCCAAGCAGTGCTATTCATTTCCACGAGCTGAAAAGTATTTTGATTTCTCTACCTAAACCACTAATCTTTTGCGGGGATTTTAACGCGTGGAGCCCGCTTTGGGGCTCCCCTATCCAAAACCGTAGAGGCAAAAGCTTTGAGGAACTCATTTGTTCACTTGACGTATCTGTCCTAAATAATAAAATAGCTACGCACTTTTCTACACACAAAAAATTTACTCATGTAGATGTTTTATTATCATCAACGAATATTTACCCACTCTTTTCTTGGAAGTCTTGGATGATCTCTGTGGCAGTGATCATTATCCAATAATCCATGCCCCCAAATTCTTAGTTGAAAAGGCCAATTGTAAAAAGTACCATAACTTATGTGAGAAAATTAATAACCTTTATCCCGCCAGCAAAAACATCAACAAGGAAGCCGCTCAAGTTAAAAAGGTTATCCTTACTGCAGCTTCTTCATCTATACCCCAAAGCAGGCCATATTTCTCGAAAAATGTGTCTCTTGGTGGAATAAGGAAATCGCTGAATTGCGAGCCATAAAGCAATCTGCCTGGTATATCTACAAACGTGTACGATCTAACCAAAACCTTCTGTCTTGTAAAGCCGCAAATGCCAAATTCAAATTAGCGGCAAAAAAGGCAAAAAAAAAGAAGCCTTTAGCAATATTACTAGCTCTATTAATCCTACAACTTCACCCAAAGAAATATTTAAAAACCTTAAAAAGTTATCGGCGTCTTATAGTATTTCCAATTTTCCCTACCTTGTGGCAGGCAATAACCCCTCATCATCTGCTAATTAAGCTGCAAATCTGTTTGTTAAGGACGGATCTGGATATTCAAACGATACAAATTTTTCTCAAACTTTTGTAGCTGACAAAACTCGCCTGTTAAGCGAAATATATTTTCCCCCTCCTAATTTCCTTCTACCTGCAAAAGAAATTGATAATCCAATCACGAAGGAGGAATTTAACAATTTCGTTTACAGGGTTAAGGGCTCCTCTCCAGGACACGACCTCATTACTTACGTAATGATCAGAAATCTCCCTGATTCATTTAAAATGAGACTGATAAACCTATATAACAGCATTTTTTCATCTGGTATTTTTCCTCAAAGTTGGAAGTGCGCGTTGAGAAGTGCAATATCTTGCATATCTGTCGGAAAAAATGCTGAACAAATATAAAACTATGTCATAACAATGTGTATGTAAGCAATTCCAGCAGTTTGAAAATATTAGGCGTTTTATTTAGATTAGAAATAAAGTTATCAAACGCCTCAATATTATAAAATATTTTTCGTCTAAAAAGTCATTTGTTCATACTACTACACTTTGTAATATTGTTAAAGCATTATTTTTAACTGTAATTGACTACGCGCTGCCAATCTATGGAACTTGTGCCAAAAGCAACTTAAATCTCTCTGTGCTCCATATCACGCAGCGGTGCGGAAAAGCTTACGAGCCTTCACCACCACCCCCCTCGACAATATGCTAACTGAATCTGGACTCCCTAACATAAATGAGATTATCGAATACATGACTGCAAGCCTTATATACAAAATTTTATGCTACAATAACAGCCACCTCTTTGACGAAATACTTAAAGCTTCCAATCGAAAGTATCTTCCAAAGCGGCTCTCAGCGATACACCGTGTACTGATCACTGCCAATTAAACCTATCAGTTAAACCAACTCGGAAAGTGTATCCAAACTACCCGCCTTGGCTGCTGTCAGACTTATCAATTGAAACCCGTTTACAAACATTTCAGCAGCAAAACACCTGTCCACAACTTTACGCGCAAAATTTTCTGGAATATAAAGCTGAGCTAAGTCAAAAAGCATTCAACTTTATTTTTACCGATGGTTCGAAAATCAAATTTTCAACCTCATTTGCAGTAGTCTCTGAAAACCTTGATGTTTTAAGAAAAGGTATCCTGCCTAATCATTGCTCCATCTACACCAGTGAAATCTTTGCTATCACCAAGGCGCCTTAATTGCATCGAAAACCAAGGGCAATTTCTGCATTTGTACTGACAGTCGGTCTGCCATTGATGCCCTCTGGAAATTCAAAAAGGACAGCGTTCTAGTAACCCACATCAGGGATTTGCTAATTAAACACAAAAAAAAAAAAAAAATTAAATTGATGTGGATTCCTGGCCATTGTGGCATCCAAGGCAATGAAATAGCTGACTCTGTTGCGAAGAGTCTTCATAATGACCCAGTTATCTGTTTTGACACTTTTGAAAAGGCCGATTTGTCGAGACATGTACGGCAGTATATTAACAATAAATTCTTACTAAAGTGGAGAGAATATGTTCACCATTATGCAGATATTAATCCAACAAAAATTAGGCCTACTTTTCCTTCCAATGCTAAACAGTCAGACATTCTCGTTTTCACAAGACTTCGTTTGGGCCACAGGCAGATCACTCACGGACATCTTCTTAGTCATGGAGTATCATTATGCAACGTTTGCGGATCAATGAGCACATCTGTGAAGCATATCTTGGACATCTGAACTCGATTTTCTATTCAAAGGCAAGGGATTTTTGGCTTGACTGTTCCATGACATCTTCTCTCCGACACAACAGCACTTAACATAAGCAAGATATCTAGTTTTATAGCCTCATGCAACCTATCTCATTTAATTTAATTAACCTTAACTGTATAATATCTGTAATCCATAAATGAAATGTAAATTAGTATTCTTTTGTAAAACCAGCTGATGGCCTCGAGCTAGTGCTGTTTTTTTTTCTCTTGTTTCCTGTCTTTATTGTAGTTCGTCCTCCTTAACTATAACACATCTACTGCATGAATGCCCCTTCTTCAATTTAGCAAGGACCAGCATATTTCAGAATAATAAAGCTCTTGATTTATTAAAAATAACGTCTATTGTACACATCACTAAAATATCTGAATATCTATCTCGTACAAAGTTAGAGAAATATATTTAAGTTATCCTTTTTTTTTTAAATTTATTTTTAACATATATTTTTAGTTCATAAAAACATATTGCTTGTAAATAATTCTTAAATATAAGGTTCAATCTTTATTAATTAAGGCGTTTATATTAAAACCGTGAGCTGAAAGCCTCTGTAGCTAGTGCTCCTTATGTATAATGTATAATAATAATTGTATTATTATTTTATTATTTGTAAAATAAATAAATAAATAAACATGTGAGTCACTTGGAATAAATGAAAATACTGCTGGTTCAAAAAATATACCACCTGCGCGTAAGTTATCGAAAATAAGTGGAACAAATTTTAGACCAACGCTGCTCAAAGAATTAAGTGATTTAGCTGTCGAAGTGCTCCAAAATACGAGTATTTTTTATGATATGCTTCTATACGTTCAGTTAAAGCAGTATGACCATATAGACCTAAATTTCAAAACGTCCAGTGGCTTAATTCTCAACAAAGTCGTCGAGTGTAGTGGAGCCGGTGAAATAGTCTTACCGGCATCTATGACTTTTGTCTCAATTTCAAAAAATGTGGATCGCATTACTTGTACGTAATCAAAGCGCCTTCGTAACATTAGATTGGGCTGACAATCGAGTGTCCGATAACCTTTTCGAAATTGGAATTTTTAAAGTAGAATCCTTCAAGGCGTTCGTAAGGAGAATCCGTCGATAGATAGTAATTGAGAAAAATGTACAGAAGTTTTCAACGAAAACGAAGACAGGGACAATATTCTGCATACTTATTTATTGTCTTGATTCGTTCTTATAGTTCTCTGTAATCCCCACTCGTGATGCTGGCATTATCGTAGCTTTGACACGAAAATCATTGAAATCAATGTCACGCTCCCTTAAGAAATCTAGTAAATTTGGAGCGTGTTATTCTGCTGTATGACCTTCCGTGTCCAAGTTAACGAATATTTGCACTGGTCCACATGGTAGAACATAGCGCACCATCAGAGTCAGTTGTTCTAGTTGGAGTGAAATTCAATACAACTGAGTCCTATTCGTATATCTTAATTTCGCAAATAGTTTGATCCAGTATGCTTGGTACAATTCCTCAGAAGTTGTTTTTGATAAATACGATGTACTATATATGAATTTACTTTATCAGCATGACTGTGAATTTGTTGAGCGTCAAATTGAACTATTACTACCAATAAACTTAAATAACTCCAATTGCTAGGGGAATCAATGATTTCGTTACTACCCCAAAATGCAAGACGTCGTTCTGCTAAAACTATATTTCTACAATGATTCGTTCCAGTAGTAGCCTCCACTTCTTTATGTTTTTTCGTTCATGTTTTGCTTTAATATAAAATAACATATACTTAGATTGAGAAAATTTGTTTATTCAGTTTCGTGTGAAACGATTCGAAGCAAGGCAAACAAAGTTCATTATCGCTTTTTTGGCAGGTTGATCGCACGCTGGACTTACATACATTTCAGCGCATCACATCCTACTTCCGATTGGAATCAGAATCAGAATCATGTCATATCGCGAGACATTGGTTTAGTTGAACATTTTCTGTTGGGCGCCGCAGTACTTGTACTAGTTAATAGCTATTTCTCTTCTGAAATCTTTCAGTGACTTATTTTCATTAGCGGCTCTATAAAGAAGGATTTTGGTGAGAAATTAAAATAATTCGAAGCAAGGCAGACCACCGATATATCCACCCTTTTGTTCAGATAAATTCCTTCTTTGATTTTCTCGCCCCCTCTGCCGATTTCGCTAATCCTTCCTATACCGAATAGGACAAGTATAATATCGGAAGCGTATTGGCGTATACAAGTTAGCACCCCATACATTCAAACAGTATCATATGATGCACTACCATCATATGAAACAAAGTAATATAATACTATATTATATGACACCACTAAATCGCTGAGAGTGCCACACGTGTAGTGGCAACCTGTGGGAAGCGCAGCGTCAGCATAGTTAATTGTAAATGTTTATTCCTAAGTAGAATTCAATAAAGGAGTATAGCTCCCAGAAAACATTATTTTTAATTAAAATAACAAAACGTTTTTTAACTGGCGCCTAAGCAGGGACCAGCACGCGTAAGTAGTTAACAGCCTGAAAATCAACACGTAAGGCTACGCGAGTGGCGAACAGCGGTGATCTTGAATTAAAAAAGAAAAAAAAAACCTGAAAATAAAAAAGTAAGGCTACGTGAAAAGTGAAAAAAGAGGAAATACTGCGCAAATGAGCGGCTACGACGTACACCGTGGGATTTAGAACCGTCGACCCCAGTACCGATAGGAAAAAGAACAACCCCGGAGCGATTAAAAACATCCCATGGAAAGCATTAAGATCTTAAATCAAAAGAAAATAAATTTAAATTAAAAAAATTTAATTTTTGAAAAAAGGGGCCTTAAACTACTGAAAAATTTTACAAAACATTTAGTATTATAAAAAAATACTACTATTACAAGGAATAAGAAATTTCATTATTTGATAAACAAAGAAAGGAAAAAAGGTCGTAAATTAACGTAAGCTTTGTAAAAGATTAATATAAAGAAAGACACAGCTGAGGAGTTAATTGAACAGCTGAATGCCTTTAGATTACGGGCAAACCACCCATCCTTCAAATCCTTCCACCCAGCCTGTAAACCCTCCCACCCCTAACCCAACTCTAGTAACGACAATAGTTCGAGAAGTAGTTGAACGAATGAGTACGCAGACTATAACTGACTTTACCGAACTCGGCCATAGCACTGAACGCGAACAACATAAACGCATTAGATAAGATTCCGGACATGGTTAAATGTCTTAGAGAATTTTCAGGACGACCAGGAGAATTTAATTCCTGGAGGAAGAGCGTAGATGGAATTTTTAAAGCTTATGAGGGAGTCAAGAATACCCCTAAATACTTTGCGATACTCCATACGATCAGGCATAAAATAATTAGCGATGCCGACACCGCATTGGAATCGTACAATACTCCACTTGATTGGAGTCAAAGTCGAAAAGGCCTTATGATGCATTATTCGGATAAAAGGGACATAGGTACCCTCGAATGTCAGATGATCACTTTGGTCCAACGGTATGATGACATTCCCACCTTCTATCAAAAAACCACCAACACCTTTCACTTATACTAGACAAAATTTCATGTCTCGAATTAAGTGACGAGTCCATACGGACTATAACCAACTCATATAGGGACAAAGCTTTTGACACATTTATTAGAGGACTAAATGGCGATTTACCTCGGCTTCTCAGAATGGGAGAACCGACAACGGAGAAATTGGGTACACAACTACTAAGCCATAGCTTTTAAAAAGAGAGAAAATACCTCCGTCAAAAATAATAGTATATTAAACTCATCAATATCTTCAATATCATCAAGCGACGCGGACGATGATTACTGCGTCCCGAATTATGAAGAATTTGAAGTACCTTCAACGCTTAAACAAGTGAATTGTTCAACAAAGGCAGCAGTGAAAATAGTAACAACTGCCATTATGACTACCAAAAATGCTGCTAAAATATGCAAAGAATTGGTGAAATCAGGAGTTAATAYAACAACATCAACACAACCAGAAATTTTAAAAGCAGCAGAACGTTTGGAAGAAGATTATAAGACTTCACTCATGAATAATATTTGCCGTCTTCATTTTGATGGGAAGAAATTCGATAAAAGAGAAATACAGGCCGTGGTGCTAAAAAATAAGTTCAGAGAAGTAAGATTGGCGGTCTTGGATCTTGATAATGGAAGCAGTTCAACAATATTTGAAGGCATCAAGGGAGTTCTCGATAATTTTCAACTGTGGGGCTCCATTAAAATGATTGTGTATGATACAACAACCGTCAATACAGGACATAAAAATGGAGTTGTTATCTCACTCCAAAAATACTTTTCAACAAAAGGTTTACATTCACCGCAATATGTGGGCTGTCAACATCATATTTTAGATCTGATTTTAAGACATGTAATGGATGAGTCACTGGATGGAAAATCAATATCACCAAATATTCCGTACGATATATTTTCAGAAATGATCAATAATTTCGATGCTTAAAACAAAGTTTCGCTCAAGGCAAATAAAAATTGAAAGTAATATGCATCAAATGGCGCGATGACATGCAGTATCTGTATGAGCTGGGACAAGCGTTCAAATATTATGAAAAAAATAAAATCTTTCCTTATATAAAATTTAATACTCTACCATCGCTAAGCAACGCCTGTTGGAACTCAAGGGCTATACTCTGCATTTTGACATTCATACTCATTGCCAAACACCGAACAAAACTGTTGCCTATTTGTCAATTGATATGCGGCGCTTGGTATGACGTATGGTTTTCCGGCCACCGTTTTCATGTAAATGACTTCACAAAATTATAAACATCGGTAAAGCCTTTTAAAGCAGCGCACACTTGTTTTTTAAAACACTGGGTGAAGGAAGACTCATTTATTGCAAACAAACAGCGCTCGAATGTATGCGCAGAACGAGCCATCAAATTGATAAAAGACATTTATCCGACATGTAAATCTAAGCGCAGTTTAAATCTTAAGTTTAT
>NW_017537508.1:43550-66994 GCF_001853355.1 Bactrocera latifrons | reverse complement strand
GTGATGCTTTTTTTTTCTATTTATGGGTGTATTATTTTTTTTCACAAAATGTAGAAATATTTCTTCTATTTGTGCGTTTTCTTATCGGAATATTGCATAATAATAAATAATATTTGTTGCAAAATAATCAAAAAATACTTTTTTTGAGTTAATGATGCCGAAACGTAGATTTTATAGTGTTTTATATCGTATCAAAATTTTATATCAATATCATGCATGGTTTCTGAGATATCCACAAAATAGTACAAATTTTTACATTGAGGCTTATGGGATTTGAAAACTTTAAACGCGTTTTTTGCAAATTTTTTTTATCAAAATAAAAAAAATTCAATTGTGTTGGTGCGGGAACTTTTTGAAAGAAAACAAAAAAGTAAAAACGCAGTTAATATTTTTTCACCATTGCTCATCATGTACGGCCATGTAAATATTATGTTGCAAAAAAGTTACACCCCTAATACACACAAAGCAAATATTCAACCATCACCACGGCCTTCCCGAAATAACAATTTTAATAACTATAACAACGATAGAGTTTTTTACCCCGAATTAATATATTCCCACTCCCCTAGACGAAATTTCGACCAACATCCATTCGGTCGTCAATAAAAACGATATCCCCAAAACTCTCCCAACTATATGTAAAATATCCAAGGATTCATGCCGAGGTTCAACAATTACCCTAACAACAGATCGAATTTATCACCTAACCCACCGATACCAATGGAAGTAGACCAATCAATACGATCAAGGCAAATCTATTATAAGAATAGGCCCAATACATTACCAGAATAATCGACCACCGAAACGTCCGATCTCCGTACAACTGACTCACCTTCCAAGCAAAACACACCGAAATTTTTTTACTAATGCAGTAGAATTAGAGCCGAACGGGATATACGATGACAATCTCTACGATAGCAATTATGATAATGCAGGTAAAACTGAACCTGATACTATTAATTTTTTATTACGAATTTAGAACAAGGCACGGAGACACAACAGATTTTCTTATTGATACCGGATCCAATAAGAATTACATTCAATCCATTAGAATTAGGAATCCAATCCCAAACGAAAAGCCCTTTACAGTAAAATCAGTTGCCGGAACAATTGAAATTACCCACCACACCTTTATTGACATTTTTGGACCAACAGTAGAGAAAATAAAATTTTTTATATTACCAACTCTAGGGTCGTTCCACGGCATAATGGGTAACTACACACTTAAAGAGTTAAAAGCAATTTTTTATACCAACAAATATCTAATGACAATTGGTCAAAGTATAAACGTTATCCCACGAAGTGAATAATGTGGCAATTAATATTCCACATCTCTCACTACAACAACAAAACAAAATTAATAACATTATCGATAAATGTCCAAACCTTTTTTCCGATCCTGATGAAAAACTTACCTACACCACCCTCGTAAAAGGCGAAATCCGGACAACGACCATACCCGTACCCCATGGCATTAAAATACGAAATCGAACGCCAAATTGAAGAACTCTTAGATAACGGAATAATAAGGAGATCGAAATCTCTGTATAAAATTTTAAAAGAACATTTAAGAGCACATAGGACTGCCACTTAAAAAAAAAACACAAATTCTCGGTATGTTAAATAAAAATAAGTAAGGAACGGCTAAGTTCGGGTGTCACCGAACATTTTATACTCTCGCATCAAATACCGTATTTGTGTAAAGYTTTATTCCGCTATCATCATTGGTTCCTAATGTATATATTATACAGAGAAGGCATCAGATGGAATTCAAAATAGCGTTATATTGGAAGAAGGCGTGGGTGTGAACCGATTTCACTCATATTTCGTACATGTTATCAGGGTGTTAAAAAAATATTATTTCATTTCATTGAAATCGGAAAAGACCTGGATGCAGCTTCCTTCTGACATTTCTTCCGTAAAATTAAGTGTTTCTGACATTTTTTGTTAGTCGGTTAACGCACTTTTAGTGATTTTTAACATAACCTTTGTATGGGAGGTGGGCGTGGTTATTATCCGATTCTTCCATTTTTGAACTGTATATGGACTGTATATGCCTAAAAGAAACGACTCTATACAGTTTGGTTGACATAGCTATAGTAGTTTTCGAGATATGTACAAAAACTTAGGGGGCGGGGCCACGCCCACTTTTCCAAACAAATTACGTCCAAATATGCCCCCCCCTAATGCGATCCTTTGTGCCAAATTTCACTTCAATATCTTTCTTTATGGCTTAGTTATGACACTTTATAGGTTTTCGGGTTTCGCCATTTTGTGGGCGTGGCAGTCTGCCGATTTTGCCCATCTTCGAACTTAACCTTCTTATGGAGCCAGGAAATACGTGTACCGAGTCATTCATCATGATATCTCAATTTTCACTCAAGTTACAGCTTGCGCGGACGGACGGGCAGACAKACATCCGGATTTCAACTCTACTCGTCACCCTGATCACTTTGGTATATATAACCCTATATCTGACTCTTTTAGTTTTAGGACTTACAAACAACCGTTATGTGAACAAAACTATAATACTCTCTTTAGCAACTTTGTTGCGAGAGTATAAAAAAACGAATAATAGCCAACTGCACCGTTTGTAAAGAAAATAAGTACGAGAGACATCCCAATCAACCGAAAATTGCAGAAACTCCATTACCAACATATCCGGACGCACAGTTCATATAGATATATTTTTAACAGAAAGAAAAATAGTAATGACCTCTCTAGACAAATTTATAAAATACGCAGTAACAAAGAGCGTGAATAGCAGAGCAATAGAAGACGTCAGGAAACCTTTAAGATATATTATATTTTTCTTCGGAGTACCAAAATTAACAGTTATCGACAATGAGTCATCTTTAAATTCAGCCTCTTTAAAATTTATGATGGAAGACGAGTTAGGAATAGAAGTTTACACTACTACTCCATACAAAAGCCAAGCTAACGGACAAGTGTAAAGGTTCCACTCTATATTAATTGAAATAATATTTGTAAAGAGAAATAGGAGATTAGGAACTAAGTTAAGTAAACCCTACAGTAAGGAAATAGTTAAGGACGATAGAAATAGTACCGAGTTAACCGAAAAAGGACAAAAAATTCACAACGGTAGAATACGTAACTAAATATGTACTGACATTCTTTTCCAGAATATTGCTACCGCTATGCCTGGCGGAAGTACAGATCCTCGACTACTCTTTCTCCCAATTAATAACAATAGAAAATGGAACGGCTAGTCCACAAACAGGAACATTTAGGATAATACATGAAATTGATATAGAAAAATATACGGACACACTTGACCACATAGAAGCGACTATTAAAATTGAAACTATCCGCAAAAACCCTAACTATCCCTTTATACCCCCCTTTGTAAGACAGATAAGAGCCAAAATTAACAATCTAAAAGTAGAGCAAAAAATAAAAAGATCAATAAATTTCCTTGGTAGAAATGGATTGCAGGAAGTCCAGACCATGAAGACTACGAAATAATTTAAAATAAAATAAATAATGTCTTACAAAATAATAACAATCGGATATTAATTAACAAACTTACGATAGGCAAAATTAGCGAGTTAACAAATATTACAAATAAAATAATTAAAACTTTGCAAAATGAAAAAAAAAATTTTTTTTGAAATTGAAGCATTTTACAGCTAAAATACAAATTAAAAATAATCAAAGAAGAAATCTTCAATATTGCGTACGCAATACATGTTGGCAAAAGCCAACATAAGAAATTATTTTATTTTATCAAGTGAAGTAATAAATATTGTGAAAGAAGTAATAGACAATGACAATATTTCATATGTTAATTTAGAGGAAGCACACGAATTTTCCGAAGTAAAAATTGCAACTAACGGCAAAATTATAATTTATATTGTTAGCCTCCCAACCGTAGATAACCAAAACTGTATAACTTTAGATATTATAGCAGTAAAAAATAACGGAAGAATCAATGAAATCAATTTCAATACAATTTTAAACTGCGAAAGGGAAATTAATATAGATTAATAGAAAATTATTGTAAGAAGTTCCCTATAAATATGCCTAAGCAATAATGTAGTAGAGTTAGGTAATGATACTTGTATAAATAATCTTTTAAAAAGTCGTTTGCCAAACTGCTCGGAAGTCAACAACCAACATTTCCCAACCATAAGGGAAATGGGACCCGGAATAATACTACTAAATAAGTACAACGGAGAAATTCAATAAACAACGAAATTTCATTTTTAAACGGGACCTTCATCATTTTGTATACCAACGTATCCATTGTTATCAACAGAAAAAAGTTCTATAACGAAGAAAGGACAGCAAGTAAACCACTACCAGACACGTGTAGTAGCAACTTGTTTGAAGCGCAGCGGCAAACAAAGGTCTAGATATAAATATAATTAATTGTAAATGTTAGTTCTTAAGTGGAATTCAATAAAGGAGCATATCTCTCAGAAAATTATTTTAATTAAAATAACAAAACAGTCTTTGTTAGCTGTTGCAAAAGAAACTCCAGATTTTGATGGAGTTGCGCAACAAATTTTCTTCGACGATCTCGGCAAACAAGTATTTAAAGTATCATCAGAATAGATCGCATAAGTATTGATTCCCCTTCCATTCTCAAATACAATTGCATATCAGGCTTTAAGTTATGCTGGGCATAGATTTTTATTTTCTAAATGTTCGTTGAGGTTCAAAGATGGTTTTGTAACAAATAAATTTTCGAATAATTGCCAGAAAACCTCTAAACAGAGCCTTTTTCTTCTTCCCATATAAACTAATGAATGTTTGGTTCATGAAATTTTCCGAGGATATTCGCTGTGGATCGGTAAAGGTTTAGAAATAAAAACAAACTGTATGCTTTTTCGTGAGTAAATGTCGGAAAATCGGATAATTCCAAAAATTAACTCTCTTTCATACCTATTTTTTTTAAATTTGTTTGGTTTGTTTTTCAACTATTTGAATCGTTCAAATTTGTCGTTTCCTTCCTTTATGCCGGCTATTCAAAAAAAAAAAAAAAAAAAATATATTATTGAAAGTTATTCAGTGAAAAAGTTATATGTGAATTTGTTACGATGCCATGAAGAGGTCGCGATAATATCGGAATATATGCTGAATTATGGATCGCGGTCAATCAGTAAGCGATGTCATGATGTCACAACCGACTTTTCAAACAGCAGTTACGATGTTTGATGGACTTTATCTTGAAGCAACGTATATGTGGTGCTGTTAGATGCTACTAGATGTACTCTGTTGAGTGGCAAAATAGAGGTTTGCCGCACGCACCCATTCTCCTTTGGATGGTGGTTACATCAGATCAAATTGATGAAATCATTTCTGCGGAAATTTTTGATGCAGAGAAAGGTAAAGTATTATACGATGTGATGAAAATCAATATGGTTCGTGGATCTTACGGACACCACAATCCCACTTCGGTTTGAATGGCTAATATTAAATGCATGAAACACGAAGTACGTGCTTTTCTTTCAGAAGCACAAACTAGAAATAATGGATATCTACTCTATCAGCGTCGCTCACCAGATGACAATGGCAGAACATTCAGAATTCAATTTAGAATAGTGAATATCGAAGTTTACAACTCATGGATCGTACTATATTCACCATTATTACAAAATTGACCTTGACGAGTTTTTGCTCAACTTTCGTCAGTGATCCGTATACGAATACATTTCTCTAATCGGAAATACCTTGAAATAGTTCCGAAAAAAGCAAGGTCAACCAGTAGATGAACATCCAGGTGTGTTATTTGCTAATGCAATTGGACGAATTTACACAATGGAACTGAAAAACGACGGTTGCTATTGATTTGTGTACGCGTTTCAACTTCATTTGAGTCACTGTGTGGTGTGGATGGTACGGTGTGTACAACTTTATGAGAAGCATGCCAGCAATTGAATTTTCTGAAACATGATAATCACTGGAAGTAAAGGATAGACAATGCGATAGTTACTTCGAATGCAAATTAGGTTCGCACACTTTTCGCAATAATCCTTTCGAAAAATCAGCCTTCAAATCCGCGTTAATTATGGGATATAAACAAAAATGACATTGCCGAAGACATTTATGCGAAAAAAGACTATGTGCTAAAAATTGCAAATGGGTAAATTGCGGTTGATACTTCCGGAGGTTTGATATCAATTCCATCCGCCGTTTATCAATTCACGAAACACGAACTCATCACGAATGATCGGACATTGGCCAAATTATCGTAACTACGATTCCTAGAGTGCACACGCAATGCTAGCTGCCAAAAATAGCGATGAGGTTGACTTAAACTGGAAGATTTAAAGTCAAATTCCCAGAGACTTGCGCTCATACAAATCGATCGATCGTCTTAGCAATGAAGACGACGCCGTGAATTATCCAGTGGATATTCTAAATTCTTTGCGGAGGCTTGGTATGCCACCGCATCGTTTGTGTATAAAAGTTGGATGAGTCGTTATAATGTTTCTCAATCTTCACCCGATTGCACCTATCGAATACAAGGGGGCAGAATGCTTGATTGTACGAATAGCTTTGAGAACGATTTCCCATTTCAATTCAAACGTATTCCGTTTCCAGTAAAAATTGCATCTGAGATAACAGTCAACAGGACACAAGGATAGTCACATAGTGTGTGGCATAAATCTGGAAATGCCATGTTTTTCACACGGCCTGCTATACATGGCGTGTTCATATGTTCGAAACCCATCTTCTCTATACCTTTACGCACCGGAGCAGAAACCAAAAAATGTTGTTTATTAAGCTGCGTTACATTGAAAAAAAATTATAAGAACAGTCCCTGCGAAAGAAAATCAGTCCTATTACTTTCCGGACAAGTCCTGTACTACTGTCACTAGCTTTCAATATTTACGACTGCTTATATAGTAATCGATTTGAACGGGTGATTCAAGTAGAAGTGTCAAGTTGTTATGTTATTTTTGTTCAATATTTTTTGGAATTTCATCATGGAAAGACTTACTCCTAAACAACGTCTACAAGTCGTTCAACGTTATTATGAAAAATCACGTTCTGAAGAGACTCACGAGCTGCTACTGTTCACATTACTATTATATTTAAAGCTCTTCAATTATTCAAAAAAAAAAAAAAAATGAAACTCAATTTCCAAAGAGCTCTGCTCAAGATTGTCACAAATAATAATAAAAAACTATTTATCGGAAGTTTAAGTGTTTTCAACACCTTACATATTAAGATATTAACGTAAAAATTAGAAAATAAATAACTAATTTTTACATGAAATAGAACTTTATATATCGTATATTTTAAATATAAAATATTATTGCAAGATATTATTAGATGTAACGAAATTTAGTTTTATATTTTTAGGTGACAGTAAAGCGTACATACCCTAGAAAAATTGCAAGATTAATCGGGCAAAAAAAAAGTGTTGGAGTTAAGTTCCAGAACACCGAAAGTATTGACTCTGTATATGGGCTGTATTTTGACGGCCGCAAAGACAATACACTTACACAAGTCAGCGAAGGTGAAAAGTACTACCGCGACACTGTCAAAGAGCAACATATTTCTCTTATAGCGGAACCGGGTTGTCATTACTTTGGCCACGTCACCTCTCCTTCGGGTCAGCTGAGGATAAGACGCAAGCTATGTGGACATTTACAAGGCAATTCAGTTGATGTGGAACATCTAGAAGTTGTCGGTGCTGATGGCACCAACACCAAGACAGGTTGGAAAGGTGGAATCATTCGGAAATTAGAAGAAAGAATAGGTAGGCCATTACATTGGGTTGTTTTCGAACACATAGATGGTGTCTCAAAGAGTCCAAATACATTCTCTGGTGACAACTTAGCACAGACCAAGCTTATCTCTATAAAATATCGGAAGCTGTTATTTCCGGTCAATTTTCCTCAGACTTAACGTCGATGCATCCAGGTAATATGTGCAAACCTCGCTGGCTCACCTGTGTAAATAGAATTCTGAGATTATACATTTCTACTGACAAACCAACAAAGGAAATAAAGATTTTGGTCAAGTACATACTTACAGTTTACTCACTTTTGTGGTTCTCAATAAGATTCAACAGTTCAATCAAAGATGGCTCGCGCCATTTCTATGCTGCAATTCAAAGGTCGCGATATTTACCTGCTAAACTGCGCAAGGTTGTTGATTCATTTATTCAACAGAATACTTTCTTTCCTCTTCCAGAAAACATTCCCTTAGTATGACGACTGACGAACGGATGGAAGTCAGAAAGTTGCCCTTGACCGTGTTCTGGCAGCCAGAGAAACAGAGTCTGACACTGTAAATGGAAGGGTTAGATGTAATAAAGTGCCAAGCTGAATTTCAAAGCTAATAATTATTTCGATATGATTAACTGGAAGACTATTACCTTGACTGTTCCACTAGTTCTTTGTTCAGTTTCTAACGAAGAACTCACAAAAGGCTGTCGGGTGACACTGCAGAGATATGAAAATTTAGTGAATTCTCCTCTCACACCGTGGCAGTCGAGATAACCGTCAAACTGGTGACAGAGGCATCKTCTAAAGTTATTGGCCCCCAATCTCGTGATCGTTTTATACGCTCTCCACAGAAATCTCGGCAACAAGTGCCAAAGTTTTGTACAATTTCTGATTTTATCAATAAATTTGACACAGATTCAGACTAAAACAAGCTTGACATATGGTTGGTTGGTTGGGTTGGGCTTGAGAGGAACCTGAACAGCAGCCACCTCCACGCGGTGGGTTCTGGCTGACCAATACAGGTTAGCTGAGAGCTGCAACAATTTTCAGCTTGCGCTGTGGCGCGCCGTATTTTCGCTCGTATCTCGGGAACGGTTCGTCCTACGGCCATGAATGAATGTGAATTTCAATTCAGACAACCTCAGACAACGACTGATATTTTCGATCAAAATTCAACTAGAGTGATTGGGGTCCAAATATTCGGTACCTGGCAGCTTGAACAGTCTTTGCATGATTTGATTTTGAGTTTTTGATCATAAGGTGGCATACACTAAATACATTATTAGCACAAATTTTTGTCCTGTTATATAATATTAAGTGCTTCTTGATTTGTGTACTGGAAATTGAACGAATTAAGTGGAATTTAAAATTGTGCTATATGGGAAATAGGCGTAGTTATCTTTCGATTTCGCTCATTTTCACGACGTGATATAGCAATATTAAAGGAATGCCATGTACCAAATTTTGTCAAAATCGTCCCAGATATGGAATGGAATAATTGGGAACCGTTTAATTTTTTTTTCGTTTTCGTAATCAGTTCCTAATAAATCTGTTGCCAACCGATGTCGTCCTTTTTCGGAATTTTAATTTAAACAAGTGATAATGAGCAATTCAAAGCCAACTACCGCCAACCTTTCTCCAAGTAACGAGCTGATCGACTTAAAATCATTAAAGCATTAAAGAACGGTGGCGAAAAGTAGCATTTCAATTTGCCGTTTGGAACAAAATCATGCCGTTAGATTCAATTGAATTGGAATGTCGACTCGACATATCGAATTCACATAGTGAAAAATTGATGAAATGCCAATCTGAAATTGCAGAGATCGATGAAGGCGACATGGCACGAGAGGAGTTGAAGGACAAAATTGTAGAAACAAAACCTATATCGAAAACAATTTTAACCGAAAGTAGACGTCATTCGTAACATCTCACAGCTCATAGCTCCAAAAAATTAACCCGCCGAAATGCAAATGAGAATATTCGGAGTTTAAAAATTTCATGACTTTGGTTGAGAGTTTGATTCACAATGATCCAAATATGCCAGATATTGCAAAATTTAACCATCCTGTCAATTGTCTGTCTAGAAAGAATCTGGATACCGTAAGAGCGTTTCAACTGATGAAAACTGTCTACAGGCATTGGCAAGTCTCAAAAAAGTTTACGACATTAAACGTTTGATCGTCAACAAAATTTAGTAACTTTTTGAGTTGCAAAGTGTCGATTCATTGATCATCGCATTGATCATGGGCTGCCGATGACATAGTCATGACACAAGTTTACTATGTCACCCGTTCAAAGTGCGAAGAACAGCTGGATTATGCCAAGCTACCATTGTGGAAGGACTGCGAAGCCACCCTGAATAGAAGATTTCAGCAGTTATCAGCGAGAGGAGCGTTATGTTCGAGGACGAACATCACGTATCATAAGACAGGAACCAAATCTACGTTATTAGCTGCGAATATAAATTAGCCTATTTGTCAACAGTGTAAAACAAAGGACCACAAATAACTCCTTGCCCCACTTTTAAAACTCTCTCTGTGCAATAGAGATTTGAGTTTATCCAATCGGTTCCCTTATGCATAAACTATTTGCATGAGGGACATACAGTCTCCAACGCAGAACGGATCGATGCCATGTATGCAATCGATCTCATAAAATTTTCGCAAAATATTGAACTGGTGGATCCAGAATTCCAAAAATTCCAAAAGATTGATATCTTATTGGGTGTAGAAACTTTTTTCGATCTATTAGTGGTTGGCCAATTTAAAAGTGATCCTAATCAATCAACGCTGCAGAAAACTCTTTTGGGATGGATTGTCTGAAAAATATGTCCGCCTTCCGAAGTAAATAGCACTTTATACCAAACTGAAAAAGAATTAAGACTATAGGTTCAGTAGTCAAAAAATTCTGGTCTCTGGAGGAACTTTGTTCAGAAACAAATGGCAACAAGTTCACACCAGAACAAAAAGACTGAAAGCACGAATACATGTCAGAAAGCCTTGGAAATCTGACCGTAAGATACTCGGTCACTCCTATGAAACTGTAGTTCGGCGGTTTCAGGTCCTGGAGAGGAGAACATTGAAAAATCCGATTTTCATAGATGAAACAAAAATTCAAACATACACTGAAAAAATTTTTATAGATATTGTAAAATACTTGCCAATAGTAACAAGAATTACTACTCTTGCCACCTGAAGAGTTCACAGGGCCTAATAGTTGTCATAAAAGGTGTAGAGTCCTCGGTAGCCTCTAACGATGTTAAAGAAGCACAGGAAGAAGGTGGTTTTAGTATTAAATCAGTAATAAATACTTTTGATAGACACAAAGTCCCACAACCAGTGTTTAAAATAGAATTGATGTCAAATTTTAATCACCCACTGAAAAATGAAACGCATCCGATTTACAATTTAAACCATCTCCTTCATAACTAAATGTCCGTCAAACCAAATAGAAGAAATGGTGGAGTACCGTGCACAAACTGCTAGGAGTATGGACGCACGAAATCATATTGCACCACACATAGTGTCACTTAAACCTGATGCTGCCCACTTCAATTTAAAATTACAGACATCAATTCAAAGGCTTTTTTGGAACACTAGGCCATATATTTCTAGCATGTGTGTATTTGGGCTCACAACTAGTTAATCCGAAAGGACAACAGCTGTATTAAACTCTTATAAATAGGCATAATAACCCTGAAATAATATCTCCTGGTAAGCCAAAATATTGGCATAGTGATCGGAACAAAATAACAGATGTTTTTGATTTTTCTGTAAACAAAAATATAGTAAATAAATCGCACATAACAGTTGATAGAGCAAGTAAATAAAATTATTAATACTTGATCTTCCAACAGCTAATAATGTACTAACATCAACTTTTGCGGACGACACAACTTTAGTGAGCCATAACAAATGCAAACTAATAGCATCAAGACTATTTATTAGTCGAGCACCTAAGGTCTGTCGAAGCTAGCCAACTGGTAAATAAATGTGAATGAACAAAAGTGTAAGCATGTTACATTTTCGTTTGTACTTACATAGGAAAATGCACCTTGAGTATACTCATGCAAATAGCGGGGACTGTGTACGAAGAGGCATCGGAAGGATCGCCGTAACCAAAGTTGTTTGTAATTTCGTTTAGGATGTGTACGTAGCTCTCGCCACGCAACTTGCTCAGATTCAGAGCTCTGTGGCGCAGACTCAAGCTCTCCATCTTTAAATACATATCCAACAAAAATGGTGACAGTAGTGTTCTACAGCGTTGGAACTAGTGAGTAAAAGTCCATGCAAGTTAGTTTTCTATATCCCTTTTGTCCCTTATAACAAATGCGTAATGTACGGGGTATCATTCTTAACAGCGATGAGTATCTGCAATCCTGGCGAGAGGCTCATCGCACTTCCGTAATGCGATATCTCTCGGTGCTGTTGGGTCAGCGCCCGCAAACGTCACCTCGACTACAGCCAGTGTGTTGTAGCAGTCCGCATGCCCCGCCAATGGTACACAATAGGGTGGGTCGATTCCGGACTTTTTTCGATTCGGGATTTCTAATAGTGCGGAAAAGTTGCCTTAGTACTCCCAGATTCCAATGCAACTTTTTGTTTTGAGATCGGATTGCATCTTCAACCCCAACTCCGGCCTTGAAATTTCGGAAATTCGCCTAAAATCGTGAAATTGTCTACCTAGCGCCTGAAATACGCATCTCATGGCAAAATGTATAAAACAAAAGTTATTTGTCACGTCATTTGCTACCGAAATGGTATGCGACCATGGCCGTCAGACGAACCGTTCCCGACATAAGAGCGAAAATGCGGTGCGCCACAGCGCAAGGTGAAAATCGGCTTGCGGCCACACTTCTTGACGTTGATTTCGCCGAGTGCTATCATTCACATTCATTCACCTACGCCAAAGGACACGTTCGGGTAGGTCTCCACACAAATATTTTTTCATCGAGCTCCTTCACTCTTGTCGGTGATTTCGCCGAGTTCTATCACTTACATTCATTTCCCTGCGCCATAGGACACGTTCGGACTGGTCTCCACATAAATATTCTTTCATCGAGTTCCTTTACTCTTGTCGTTGATTTCGCCGAGTGCTATGACTTATATTCTCTCAACAGAACACAGAACTCAAAATGTCTGTATCTAAATTTAAATTTAGACAGAAAYGTCCTGTGTTTGGCATATATCTGTACAATCTCTCTGAGTCCCAGTTACCTACTTACCAGGATGTTCTTTTGTGTTATCAGTTTGAAAGATTTCATATAGGGCGACTCCGATACGACAACTATGAACCTAGGAGTGAAGAGGTTACAGAAATAGTTGCAAAAAAGGTTGAAAATACTTTCAAAAAGTCTATTTCGATATTTCTATTCCGATAGTTTCACACACCAGAGTTGTACAAATGCTCGCCACATACCATAAGAAATTTCTGACTCTTAAACAAATGGTTTTAAGGAACCCAATAGGTTTGAGCCCTAAAAGAGACGACTTTGTCTCTTCTGCCGGAAAATTATTTGACATCGCTGCTTGTAAATGCATTTACTTTTTTCTTGCACTTGTCCAAAGGAAAGGAAAGCTGCTCAATGAACAACCATTTCTCTTGGACCAGAGAACCAGAAGAATTGGAAGTGTTGATCTACCTGAAACAAAAGAGGTTACAAAGAAAAATGAACGAAAAGAAAAGGTTTCAAAACGTAATTCAACATCAACACTTACCAGAAAAGTATCAGCTAGAACATGCGACCATTCAGATCAGCCAGACTCTCATACAGACGACAACAATGTAGGTGCATCGCACAAGGATTCTTCCAAAAACGATGCTGATGATGATTTAGCGTCGATGCATCCAGGTAACATGTGCAAATCTCGCTGGCTCACCTGTGCAAATAGAATTCTGAGATTATACATTTCTACTGACAACCTTTGTTTGTTTGATTTAAAGATTTAATTTTGGTCAAGTACATACTTACAGTTTACTCACCTTTGTGGTTCTCAATAAGATGCCACAGTTCAATCAAAGATGGCTGGCGCCATCTCTATGCTGCAATTCAAAGGTCGAGATACTTACCTGCTAAAGTGCGCAAGGTTGTCGATTCATCCATTCAACAGAATGCTTTCTTTGCTCTTCCAGAAAACATTCTCCTTAGTATGATGACTGACGAGCGGATAGAAGTCAGAAAGTTGGCCCTTGACCGTCTTCTGGCAGCCAGAGAAACAGAGTCTGACACTGTAAATGGAAGGGTTAGATGTAATAAAGTGCCAAAGCTGAATTTCAAAGTTAATAATTATTACGATATAATTAACTGGAAGACTATTACCTTGACTGTTCCACCAGTTCTTTGTTCAGYTTCTAACGAAGAACTCATAAAAGGCTGTCGGGTGACACTGCAGAGGTATGGAAATTTAGTGAATTCCCCTCTCACACCGTGGCAGTCGAGAGAACCGTCAAACTGGTGACAGAGGCATCTTCTAAAGTTATTGGCCCCCAATCTCGTCATCGTTTTATACGCTCTACACTGAAATCTAGGCAACAAGTGCCAAAGTTTAGTACAAAATCTGATTTTATCAATAAATTTGACACAGATTCAGACTAAAACAAGCTTGACATATCGTTGGTTGGTTGGGTTGGGCTTGAGAGGAATACGAACAGCAGCCACCTCCACGCGGTGGGTTCTGGGTGACCAATACAGGTTAGCTGAGAGCTGCAACAATTTTCAGCTTGAGCTGTGGCGCGCCGTATTTTCGCTCGTATCCCGGGAACGGTTCGTCCCACGGCCATGATCACATATACCATTTCGGTGGCAAATGACGTGACATATAACTTTTGTTTTATACATTTTTCCATGAGATGCGTATTTCAGGCGCTAGGTAGACAATTTCACGATTTTAGGCGAATTTCCGAAATTTCAAGGCCAGAGTTGGTATTGAAGATGCAATCCGCTCTCAAAACAAAAAGTTGGATTGGAATCAGGAAGTACTAAGGCACCATTTCCGCACTGTTGAAATCCCGAATCGAAAAAATTCCGGAATCGACCCACCCTAGTACACACTCTGCTTGTATGATTACTTTGGAGCTATAAACGGGTATATTCTCTAAGGTGGACTTAAAATCATGGACCACGATGTTTGGTTCAAATTTATAGAACAGTTGGTCGCTCCTCGGCTTCAACGATTCGATACCGTCTGTTAGTCTCCGCGTCGCAGTTTCCCAAAAAATACACCTATAAAAATTGTGGCTGTTCATTAAGTGGTTGCAAAAGTGATCTTATTTTGTAATGTTCTTGACCTCCAGGAGAATGAAGTCATGTATAGAAGTTCACGAAAGTGAGGAAAGTTCTCTGAGTGGCCAGAAATGATTATTTTACATATGACTCAAGCAGCTCACGACTTCCGGTCTTTGACTAAGTATCCTTTTGAAGGCGAGCTAACGTGAGAAGGCGAAACATCCCCTACATAGGGTTGTACGCTGGGTATGGGACCGGCCTTTTGATGACGACCATGGAAATCGATATAAGGGCAACGAATTAAGGGCATGCACATAGCATATCCGGTCCCTTAGTTGGGAAGGTGCCGCTGCCCACCTAGTTAATGCCCTCGTGAAAATAAAGGCTGACATCACCGCCGTCTAAGAAATGCGATGGACGGGACAAGGACAGAGACGAGTAGGTCCTTCTGGTATTTACTATAGTGGCCATATAAAGGAGCGCAAGTTTGGTGCGGGATTCGTGGTGGGAGAGAGACTCCGTCGCGGAGTACTATCATTCACTCCCGTGAATGAACGTCCAGCCACAATCCGCATCAAAGCGAGATTCTTCAACATATCGCTGATTTGCGCCCACGCCCCGAAGGAAGAGAAGGAGAGCTGCTCCCGCCACGATATCAAAATCGTGCTTGGCGACTTTAACGCCAGGGTGGGTAAAGAAGGTATCTTTGGCACTACGGAGGGTAAATTCAGCCTCCACGAGGAAGCGTCCCCAAATGGGTTGATGCTGATCGACTTCGCCGGGGCTCAAAATATGCTTATCTGTAGTACTAGATGGCATAAGAAGATACACAAAGCTACCTGGCTGTCTCGGATCGAAAAACCACCAACCAGATCGATCATGTTGTGATAGACTTAAGACACGTCCCCATTGTTTGAGATGTGCATGCGCACCGAGTTCCTAATATCGACTCGGACCACTATCTTGTTGCAGACAAGATTCGCACCCGCCGTCGAGAAGCTACAATCACAACAGACAGCCGAACGATTTTCTACTCGGCGTGYACTCCTGATCTCTGCTGCGGAGAGAAAACAGTCTACCTACTTCGCAACGTTACGATCGACCACAACACGTGCGGGATGGGATAGATACCGAGAGTTGAAGAGGGAAGCTAGACGCATTTTCGGACAGAAAATGAAAGAGGCTGGAATGCGTGAGTACGAACAGCTTGATAAGCTGGCCCAACGTTGATCTAGTGACCGATGCCCAGAACATATTTAAATTATAGAGGCAAAACTTCTCTAGCCTACGGAATGGCGGTGAACATGCAACGCCTGGAGAAGGCGAACCCGATTCAACAACCTATAAATGTAAAATGAATTGTTTGTGTTCTAAATGGTGCCAAGTAAACATACAGAGTTCGTCCGATAAGTAGTAGGACTGAGCCGATTTAAAAAAAATTGTTGAACCAATGGCCACAATTCTTTAAAAACTTTCAAAATAGGCTCCATCTGTGTTGATGCAACGCTGCCAGCGCGAATTCCAAACATCGAGGGCATCACTGGAATAGGCTGAGAGTCGAGGTGCATGCTGCTTGGATCCCCTGCGTCGTCTCAAAAGGCCGTGTGCCACTCCGAAGATTGCCTCTTTGTCTCGGGATCATACTCAAAAGCTAACCTGTGAATACGTTACTCAAAAATCGGAAGGTCACTTCGAAAAAATGTGCAAATTTTCTTCGCGCACTTCGCGCACCCGCCGCAATTTCTGGTCGTCAGTGAGCACTTTCGGTACAACATTCGCGCACACCTTTCGCATGTTCAAGCGCTTCGTCACAATGTCATGAATCACAGATTTTGATAAATTAAAATTTTGATAATTTAGTGGCCTGACGCCACGGAAACACGCTACTTCTGGCTAAAGTAACGCCTGGTTAAGCCTTCTTGATCATATAAAACGTCTCTGTCGCAGAATTACTGTATTTCACACATAATTTAATCGCGTACCTCGGCTCTAACGAACGCTGTATTTTCGGCTTGAACCACTCACAGAAAGACGTCACGTGAAAATGTTTGTCCTGATTCTCCAGGTGCTCGGAGACAACTGATCATCCTCACCATTGATCGTTCGCCACGCTTCGAAATACAATGACTGCGGAAGATCAGACCTACTACCTTCCGGATAAACCCCGTATGCACTTAGCATTTATGTATGTATATCTGACCTGGTCTACGGAAAAGGGGCTTAGGTGTCAAAAAATCAATTTTCACTTTTTAGTTGATTCGGATGGAAGATGAGATGTTTTTTTTTTAACAGCTGTTTCCCAGAAACCTAGTTTTCGCACGTTAGCTCCCTTTTCGTAGACCAGGTCACATATAATGAATATACTCGTACTATATATAAGGTTGTCAAAAAACACTTGCGGTATTTTCGCTAGTTGGCGCTAAGAGCGCGTAGTTCTAGTTTCATTCGTCGCATCGGGTGTTGCTATACCTTCTTGGAAAGCTCATTTCACGCGCTAACACGTGTTTGATTGATTGTCGTTTCTTTCAAGTCGTTCGTGAGTTATAGCGTCGCAAACATGGAGCAAAACAAAGAGAAAATACGGCATATTTTACAGTACTACTACGATAAAGATAAAAATGCATTTCAAGCCGCCAATAAAATTTGTGCAGTTTATGGACCCGATAGAGTTTCCATTTCCACCGCACAGGCTTCAACGTTTTCGTTCTGGTGTAGAGGTGGTCGAATTGCGATAAAATCCCTGAATAGGTCGAAAGAGACCGACATATTAGCAGCCGTAGCATCGGTCAAGAGCTGGGCATGAGTCATCAAAAAAATTTTATGAACAATTTGAAAATTCAATAAAAATACCTATTATGAGAAGAATATGTGTATGGTTAGGTTTATATTTATTTTTTCAGTTTTACCATAATATTGATAAACACTTTGAGTCGTTTGTGAGAAGCTATTCAAAGAAAAGGCTGGAATTATGGGTCGACATCCCTTGGCTTTAGCACCACGATAATGTACCGTCGCTTTATTCTCATATCGTGGCGCAACCACCGTATTCTCCTGATTTAGCTTCGTGTGACTACTGGCTATTCATTAAACTCAAAGGACTGCTTGAAGAAGGCGTTTTGAGTCACATGAAGACACTAAGCCTGGCTTATACGAAAATTTACTTTAATAACTGTTTCGAGGATTGGAAAAAGCGATGGCAAAAGTATATTGGACCAACCAACCTTTGAGAGGAACGAGGTCGATTTTGAAGAATAAATCAGGATTCATGAACAAAATCTTACTATGTTTTGCTCATTTTAGCAAAAGATGATCGCGCCTAAATGTTAACGATTTATTTCCATATCCATCAGTTGTCATCGTCAATCCTTTGCACCATATAGCAGGACGAAAATAATGAGTGACTTACGAGTTTGGTTTTTGTTCGTCGAGAGAGGACTTTACTTCCCAATTGCCACCTGTTGGCAAGAGTTGTTCTTTGTTGGATTTCCAGGCAGACATTGTTGGTGCTGCTTATATTGGTTCCAAGATAGACGAAATTATCTACGACATCAAAGTTAAGACTGTCAACAGTGACGTCAGAGTTAAGTCGCGAGTGCGACGACTATGTGTTTAATGACAGGAGATATTTCCTCTTGCCCTCGTTCACTGCCAGACCCATTTGCTTTGCTTCTTTGTCCATTCTGGAAAAAGCAGAACTAACGGCTCAGGTGTTGAGGCTCGTGCTCTTATAAAGGATTGTACCGCTCGATTAAGTTCTACAGATCGAAGAAGTTACACGATAGG
This sequence comes from Bactrocera latifrons, assembly GCF_001853355.1. NCBI lineage: Eukaryota > Metazoa > Arthropoda > Insecta > Diptera > Tephritidae > Bactrocera > Bactrocera latifrons. Next base: position 48,280 of record NW_017537508.1, on the reverse strand, counting down.
GAGTCGCATTGTCTGAAACCTTGTGGCTTGCGCCAATTATGATACAAGCGAAAATCCTGATTCAAGAATTATGGCTAGACGGAACTGACTGGGACGAACAAATGAAGCCTCTCTGCTTAGAAAAGTGGTCGCAGTTTGCTAATAACCTAAAAGACATTTCGCAGATACAAATTCCACGGTGGGTAAACTATTCCCCGAATACAAAGTGGAACTACACGGCTTCTGCGACGCCCCTTAAAAGGCACTATTTATGTGCGCCCACAAAGCGATATTGCAACCACAAGCCACCTACTGGCGGCAAAAGCAAAAATGGCACCTCTAAAAACGATAAGTTTACCACGACTTGAGCTCTGTGGCACTCTGCTACTAGCAAAGCTAGTTTCCACGGTACAGACCCACTTAAGCATGGGAAAATATAAATTATACCTCTGGTCCGATTCCGAAATAGTTCTAGCCTGGTTAGAAAAACCACCACACGCGTGGAAAGCATATATTTCTAATCGAACGTCTCAAATATTTGACCTAGTAGGAGCAGCCACATGGCGACACGTAGCCAGTGCTGACAATCGTGCTGATCTAGGTACAAGAGGGTGCGAATCCCTGGATCTTGCCACCACCACGCTCTGGTGGAACGGCCCCCGATGGTTAACCAACTCCACAGATTCTTGGCCACAATCGGCAATGCGCAACATAATCGCCCCAGAAAGTCGAAAAACCGACAACTATCATACAATAGTGGATGATAATGACATCCTTGAACGATTTTCATCGTTCCCCCGAGCACTCAGAGTAGTTGCCTATATTCTTGAATTCGCAGAGTGACTCAAACTTAAGGTAAAGGGAGCAACTTGCCCCCAATGCAATACATTGACTTACCAAGACTTACAGAAAGCAAAGGTCGCTCTTACTACTTCAGCCGCGACCTGGGGTTACTAAGACAATCGAAGCCAATTGACAAAAGGAGCCCACTCTTAGTACTAAGCCCATTTATAAACACGAAAGGTCTGCTTCGTGCAAACGGCCGGCTTGCTAATTCCAGCCTTATGTATAACGAACGCCGTCCCATAATAATACCAGAGAAATCCTCATTTGCCACATTATTCATCAATTATATCTACACGCCGAACATAGCCTCATGCAACAAATAGTACGCCAAGAGTACTATGTTCCCCGTCTTAAGCCCCAAATCAAGAAGTGCATTTTCACGTGCAAGATCTGCACTATGCACAAGCAGAAAATGAGAACGCAGATTATGGCAGCACTTCCACCGGAACGCTGCAATTTCGGTGTCGACTTTGCTGGACCTTTTCAAGTAAAGGCGTCCATGGTAAGGTCTCCCACCCTGATGAAAGGCTATTTGGCTGTCTTTGTCTGTTTTACGACAAAAGCAGTACACCTTGAGCTATGTACCAATCTGTCAAAGGAGGCTTTTCTCGCGGCATTTGCTCGCTTCGTCAGAAGAAGTGACTTTCCATCCAAAATCATGAGCGATAATGGTAAAACATTTATCGGAGAACAAAGAGCCACAGAAAAAAAGTTTGTGGATTTTATGAAGCAATTCTCACCTGAGATTGTACAAAAATGTGCTCCCCAAGGCATTAATTGGCAATTTATTCCCCCAAGCGCTCCTCATATGGGTGGTTTATGGGAATCCGCAGTAAAAAGTTTAAAATCCCATTTTAAAAAAGTAGCTGGAAACTATAAATTTAATTATGAAGATAACACGACATTATTAGCTAAAATTGAAGCCGTTCTCACCTCACCGCCGCTCACAGCACTATCGCAAGATCCCTCCGACTTCACAGCCCTAACTCCAGGGCATTTCCTAAAAGGAGCACCCATTCCATCCACACCTGAGCCTGGCGTGGAGTCTCTATCCTTATTAAATAGATGGGAAAGAATTAAAATTCTCCATCATAATTTCAGTAGCCGATGGAAAGAAGACTATGTAAAGGACCTCCACAAGAGGTACCGATGGAAAAGTGCAGAAAATGCGCCAAAAGTTGGAGATTGTGTCTCCTGATTCACGACGATTGCCTGCCACCTACTGAGTGGCGGCTGGGCCGCATAGAGAAGCTTTACCCAGGCTCTCAGCTAGTTGATCTCCGTACGCAATCCGGAAAACTGACAAGACCGCTCGTCAAACTATGCTTTTTACCGATCGCCGATAACCACGAAACAAAAACCGATAAACCGCTAAACTAAACCGCAAATAAACCCAAAATAAAATAAAACTTTTAGATAGATACATCTATATATATTTAAAATAACACACGGAAGTAGTCGATCAATCTAACGACCCACTCATGCCGCCCAACGTGGCAGCCATGCTCATATGCCTTATATGCAACCACATTATAATTTAAGTAACCTTCTTCCATATAGATCGATATGGATGCAGACATGCCAGCAGCCCCGATACCAACCACTCGTTCGACTGTCAATGTGCCACGCCAAGCGGCTGCCCCAGTTGCAGCGCCCCGAAGCGGCACCTCGGAGTGGAACGGTAGCATTGCCACCAACACACGCGTTAGTCGCAGACCCACAACGCATCAGGTGCCCAATATGTCATCGACCGCACCGGTTGATGTACTGCGCCATTTTTAAAGGACTGCGACCACAACAAAGGCTGCGCGTCGTCCAGGCACACGGCCACTGCCTCAGTTGTCTGGCACCTACCCACACTACCCAGGAGTGTACTTCGGAAGTGTGCCAGATATGTATGTGACCTCATCATACCATGCTGCACCGAACACCCAGACACGACATCGGTCAGCCTTCTGGTAGCCACCACCGTGGCGCAGTATGACGACCGCCAATAAGCCGGGATGCACGAACACGTCGACAGACAACCACAGCATCCTCCCATATCCGATGGCAACAGAATGGGACGTCGACCCGACGCCACCAACAAACGCCGCGTCCGCGCCGCACCTCGGGCCTAAGCACCGTTGTAGCCACGCTCCAGCAACTGCAACGACTTCTAGGCTGAAATATTCGCCTAGGGGGCCGGGATGGCTAAATGAGCCTTAGTCGGCTTCCCCTTCACCACACCTACACCCATCACTAACACACACACTCACCACACTCACCTCGACAGCACCACAGTCCACATCAACACCATCCAAACGAGTGTCCAGAACCCTCACACTCAAACACACACCACACCATACAAACGAAAGGGTCAGTGTATATATATGCCGTTTACACAGATCAGTTCAGATTCGACCGCATTTGAATCCTCGTCATTTGTCCGCCACCGCTACGCAGCGCTCCATCTCCATCAATCCATCAGTTAATTTACATACATTAAATTTAATTTATATTAAGTGAATTTATATTGTTAAAAAAACACACAAATCAAGTGTTGTTTATATTGTTAAGAAAAATTATACAAAACAAGTGGTGAAACCGGAGGCTTTTTTATTTWAAAATAAACAAAGTAGCAAGTGGTAAGTGAAGCGGCAGTGATTAAAAAATTGGTCCTTCGAGCCGCAGGAACGGTCCTTCGTGCACAAAATTCAGTGAGGCGACATATACATACATACACATGTACAAATTTAGTGCAATATACACATATGCAAAAGAATTTTGCAAGTGAAATTAAACAAAAAAAAAAACAAAGTTGAAAACGGAAAACACGAAACGGTTCCGTCCCGTTATATCCAAGTCAAAAAAATAAAAAAAATTATCAAAATCAGAAAGGAAAATTTTTTTTATCCTAATACAAAAAATCTAAACCGAATGTGAAACATATAAATATATATAAATACAAAAATACAATATTGTGCTAAACAATCAAAAACAAAAAAAAAGCCGGGCGCGGAAATTAATTTAATTCGAAATGGGCGCGAAGCGGAAAAGCAAACAAGAGAAAAATTACTTCAAAAGTGAAATAATTTTCAAAAAGTAAATAATAAAAATTAATAATTGTGGAATTAAAATATTGCCGACTAAAGACATCTGTACATAAGTACGAACCACACAAAAACAGGAAGAGTGGAAAGGAAAGGAATACCGTGGACCACCCTCATATCATCAACATCAGCAGCAACAGGAAACCAGAGAATACAACTGGGACACAGCGACAAAAGCAAACACCCCCCCTTTACCGCATATTAAAAGCCCTCAAATACCCTTATACCAAATATTCGTATAAAATTTTTATTTATTGGCATACATGTATGTATGTTGAAAGTTACAGTTCATTGTTCTAATAACTGTATACATTAATAAAACGGTTGCTACCAAACTGTTGATTACGGTTGATTTCCGGGAAACCGAAAACAGTTTGGTACATTACGTATGTACATCCAAATATATGTATGAACAGTATGTAGTATAATATACATATATATATACATATATACTGGCATCTACATATCTGTTAAAGGCCTAGTTATGCTTACACTTGTGTTCCCAAATACACAAAGTTAAAACAAAAAACCCATAATTTTGTAAGTATTAACTTGACAACATTTTCCGGCAATACCCCTTATACTCAAAACAGTATAAGCAGTATTGCGTCTAGTAAGCTAAGGCAATTTCGAAAATTAAAAGAAAAGGAACAATGCGATATCAAACATACATATATGCACAATATTCACAACGTATATGCAATTACATATTACATATATATGTGGGATTTTATTATGTTTGATCTATAAAAAGGATTTAAATATTATTTAGTTTAATTTATCTTATCATCTATGTGGGATTTTATTATGCGT